>NC_086098.1:246047470-246114754 GCF_963921235.1 Mobula hypostoma
CCTGGCAGCTCCCTGCATCAGGACTGAGAGTGGGAGAGGGGCTAGGTGCTGTAAGAGGGGGGGAGGTTGTGAAGGAGTCAGGGGATTGGCGGTCTGAGAGGGTGGGTAGGGGAGTGGGATTTCGGAAGCAGGTAAGATCTCCTTTCCTGACGGATCAGCACATCCAACAGGATTTCACAACAATCAGCTGCTCCAAGATTCACTGTTATCCTCTACTCTTTGATTCTAATTAGTTGGACAAATCTAGTTATTGAGGCAGGATTTGTCTTAGGATCGATAAGTAGCTGCTCCACGGAGTTAACCCCTGCTCTCCTGTAACCTTGGAAATGTGGCAAATAGGAGCAGGAGTGGGCCATTGGGGCATGCTAGGGGTTCTACCCAATAATGGTGTCCGTCCCTCACCCCATCCCCCTCAATGTCTTCAGCATGCAATACGGAACCTCAAAGTCAAAATTGAGTTTATTGTCATCTGTACAAGTGCAATGAAAAACTTACTTACAGCAGCATCACAGGCTCATGGCATTAGAGACACAACATTGACAAGAAAAACATAAATTAAACAGACGTTATATATAATTTTACAAGAAAACACATTGGAACAAAAAGAAGTAGGGTCCATTTCAGTGCAAAGTGGTCACAGTGTTTCTGTACTGAGATGGTGATTAGGGTTGTGCTGGTCGGTTCAGGAACTGAATGGTTGAAGGGAGGTCACTGTTCCTGAACCTGGTGGTGTGGGACTTCAGGCTTCTGTACCTCCTGCCCGCTAGAAGCTGTGAGAAGATGGCCTGGCCCGGATGGTGGGGATTGTTGATGATGGATGTTGCCTCCTGAGGCAGTGTCTCCTGTAGATACGACCGAAGGTGGGAAAGGATGTACTGGGGCAGAGGTCACTAGTCTCTGCAGCTTTATAGCCGTATCAGACTGTCTGGGAATTATACACCAATATTGTGTGTTGTCCTTCGTTAATTAGGGGACTGAGTTCAAGAGCCACAATGCTACGTTGCTGTGCTATAAAACTCTGGTTGTATCACCTGATGAAAGGGCTCGGCCTAAAACGTTGATTGTTTACTCTTTTCTCTGGGTGCGGTCTGACCTGCTGAGTTCCTCCAGCATTTTGTGTTAGTTACTCCGGATTTCCAGCATCCACAGATTCTCCTGTTCTTTGAGTACTGTGTCCAGTTCTGGTCACCTTATTATAGGAAGGATGTGGAAGCTTTAGAGAGGGTGCAGAGGAGATTCACCAGGGTGCTGTCTGTATTAGAGAACATGTCTTAAATGGAAATGTTAAGCGAGGTAGGGCTTTTCTCTTTGGAGTGAAGGAGGATGAGAGGATTGCCAGCAACATTTTCCCAAGGTGCCAACGGTCAATATCCAAGAACATCATTTTAAATTTGGGAGGAAAGAACAGGGGAGATTTCAAACGCAGGGTTTTTCACTCAGAGAGTGCTGGGTGCATGGAGCGTGCTGTCAGGGGTGGTGGTAGAGGTAGATATAGTACTGTGTATCAGAATCAGGTTTATCAGCATTCACATATCTCATGACTTTTTTGCATCAGTACAGTGTAATGCATAAAATTGCTACAGCACTGTGCAAACGTCTCAGACATACCAGCCATGTATATGTGCCTAAGGGTTTTGCACAGTGCTCTACTTCAGGGACATTTCAGTGATTATTAGATAGGCCCACAGATGATAGAAAAATGGAGGGCTCTGTGGGAGGGAAGGGTGAGATTGGTGTTGGAGTGGGTTAGAAGATCAGCACAACATCGAGGGCCGAATGGCCTGGACCGCGCTGTAATGTCCTATTTCCCTTTGGAAAAGGGAAAGGAAAAAAAAACGATCTATTCCCTGCAGCCCAGGAGCTGCGTTTTCCCCTCAGTCCATGTGGAACTCATGCCCAATGCTGTGGGATGTTGCTATGTGTATGTCCGGGCCACAGTTCAGAAGGGGATTGCTTTGAAGCACAGTGGGAGCTACGTCAATGTAGCTACAGTTCTGTGCAAAAGCCATGGGCAGAGTGCTATGACTTTTGCACAGTACTGTTGTAATTGTATGTATCACACTGTACTGCTGCCACAAAAATAAAAGCAAATTTCATGGCATACGAGAGTGATGATAAACCTGATTCTGATCTGGGTCTCTGTTGTGGACTGAGAGTGGGAAGGGTCAGGGAGAGGGGAATCAGGGTTGGGAAAAGGGGAAGGGAGAGGGGAGGGAGCGGGAAGCACCAGAGAGACATTCTGTAATGATCAATAAACCAATTGTTTGGAATCAAATGACCTTGCCCAGTCTCTCAGGGCTGGGTGTGTCTGCACCCACACCACCCCTTGCCCCTGGCACCTCTGCCACCTACCCCACACCCATGCTCCACCCTCACCATTCCCAACATCCTTTGCTCCCGCCAGATTTACAAACTCATTCTCCGCTCCACGTTAACAAATACAGTACTGTGTAAAAGTCTTAGGCACCCTAGCTATATATATGTGCCTATGACCCTTGCACAGTGCTGCACTTCTGGAAGGGGTCAGGAATGGCGAGTGAGCGGAGGTTGAGAAGATACTGGAGTTGAGGCGCATCGGAGCTACGGAGACCTACGGTCCTTAATCATACTTGTCCCTCTGATAGATTATTCCCTAAAAATCGCTAGCTGAAAATCACTAGCTCTTTCATCTGCTCATTGATCCTTGTGCTCTGTCATTACACCATTTCCACTGAGTCCCAGTACACTGTACTGGTCCTGCTGGTATTTGTCCCAGCTGGAGATCCCCCAACTCCCCTCTTTTCCCATTCCTCTCAACCTTCCCATTCCCCAATCCTTTCTCTCTTTCCCATTCTCCTTCTCCTCTCTTTCTCCCCAGTCACCCATCTCTCCAGATTCCCCACTCTTCCCTTCCCATCTTTCCCTATTCCTCTCTCTCTATTACCCTTTCTTTCTCTCTTGTCATTCCCTCTCTCCCTTCCCTCTTTCCTCTCCCTGTCTCTCCTGTTTCCCAATCTGCATGTCCCCCCGTCTCTCCCCATTCCCCCTTTCTTTTTCTCTCTCTCTTTCTTTCTGCCTCTCCCAGTTCCCTCTCTCCCTTCCCTCTTTCCCATCCCTATCTGCTGTTCCCCAATCTGCATGACCCCACTCTCTCTCATTTATAGCTCGACCTGGCCCTTCTCTTTCCATTCCTACTTCTTTCTCTACTTCTCTCTTTTTTTCTCCTCAAACCACCTCTCCCCTCTCTCCCTCTGTCCCCAACCCCTCTCTCTCTCCATTTTTGTGTTTCTCCTATTCCCTCTCTCACCATTCCACTTCTCTCCCTCTTTCGCTCACTCATTCTTTCTCTTTCTCACCCTATTTCCTCTCCTCCCCTTATTCTCTCTCTCCCGACTAATCTCTCTCTCTCCCCCATTCCCCACACTCGGGTATCCCTTTCTTTCTCTCTTACCCCCTCTCCACCTTCTTCTCTCCCTATTCCCCACTGACTCTACTCTATTCCTCCCTCCTGGCCCCTTCTACCCTCTTGCTCTCTCTCATTTCCCCTTTCCTATCCTCTTTCCCTTTCTCAAACATTCTCTCTGCCTCACTCCTGGATCTTCCCCTCTTCCTCTTTCACACCTTCCTCTCCCAATCTGTCAGTCTCTCTCCATCTCTCTTTATCTCTTGCCTTCCCTCTCTCCATCCCTCTCTTTTTCCATCCTTCAGTCCCGCACCTCTCTCTAACCTTTCTCCTTGCTCTCTTCTCCCTCTCTTGTTCCCCCCTTATCTCCCTCCCTCCCACCCCTCTCCTTCCCCACCTCCTACACACTCTCTTCCCTCCCCCCTGTTGTCCTTCCTCTGTCCCAGACGGGCCCAGAGTCAGGTCTTGAGTGGCAAGGGACGGATGCTTGAGCCCCACTATCCACGAACCAGTCCGGATCCCCTCCAGACTTTTGCCCCCCTCGTCCCACACAGACACAGGGATTCTCAGATTGGGGCGGGTGTTTGGTCTCCCCATTCTACTCCACCCTCAGCTGACCTCCCACCCCTCGCTCTTCCACAGCCGATCTCCCTCTGCCGTAGAAACGCTCACCAACTCGGAGGGCGGGAGTCCCTCATGAGAAAATAATAACTCACCTTCTTAACTTCACCTGTCTTCACTGGACCACCCCTTATTTTTAAACAGTGACCCCAAACTCTTCCATGGGGGAGACACCCTGCCTACACCTCTCATTTCAATCCCTCACTCAATCCTGAAACCCCGGCAGCCTGGGGACAAGCCCGGCCTGTCTGACTCTGCTGCGTGGGACAGACGGCTCTTTTCAGGGATTGGATCCGAACAGCTTCCTTCCTTAAACAGGGAGTCCCGCATCCTACATATGTCATGTTGCAGTTGTAAAAGGCATTGGTGACCCCCAAGATCGAGGACAGGCCCGGTCCTCATCGCTACCATCAGGGAGGAGGTTCAGGAGCCTGAAGACCCGCACTCAATGTTTTAGGGGCAGCTTCTTTCCCGCCCCCCCCCCCCCGGCCATCAGACGTCTGAATGGTCCATGAACACCACCTCAGTACTGCTGCGCAAACACGAGGAATTCTACAGATGCTGGAAATTCAAGCAACACACATCAAAGTTGCTGGTGAACGCAGCAGGCCAGGCAGCATCTCTAGGAAGAGGTACAGTTGACGTTTCAGGCCGAGACCCTTCGTCAGGACTAACTGAAGGAAGAGCTGGTGAGAGATTTGAAAGTGGGAGGGGGAGGGGGAGATGCAAAATGATAGGAGAAGATGGGAGGGGGAGGGATGGAGCCAAGAGCTGGACAGGTGAGTGGGAAAAGGGATATGAGAGGATCATGGGACAGGAGGTCCAGGGAGAAGGAAAAGGAGGAGTGGGGGGAAAACCCAGAGGATGGGCAAGGGGTATAGTCAGAGGGACAGAAGGAGAAAAAGAATGTGTGTGTATACACACATATATATAAATGTATACATATATATATATAGTATACACACATTCTTTTTCTCCCTCTCCTTTTTCTCCCTCTGTCCCTCTCACTATACCCCTGACGAAGGGTCTCGGCCCGAAACGGCAACTGTACCTCTTCCTAGAGATGCTGCCTGGCCTACTGCGTTCACCAGCAACTTTGATGTCTGTTGCTCAGTGTTGTTGTTCCCTTTTTTGCACTACATATATTTCTGACTGTAATTTATAACGTTGTATGTACCGCACTGTTCTGCTGCCGTAGAACAAATTCTGCTGCGTGCGGTGTGTCAGTGCTGACAACACCGATTCTGGTTCCAAGGCTGCATTGCAAATCAGAATCAGGATCAGGATTATCGTCACTGGTGTGTATCGTGAAATCTGGTGTTTTGTGGCTGTAAGTTACAATTTAAACAAACAAACAGTGTGAAAGACGAAAAACCGGGTGGAGTTCACGGAATCACGCATCGTCCGGAAATCTGACGGTGGAGGGAGAAAACACTGAGTCTGGATCTTCAGGCTCCTGAACCCTGGCGGTACCAATGAGAAAGGGTACGTCCCGGGTGCTGGGGTCCTTAATGACGGATGCTGCCGCCTTTCGATGCTGGGGAGTCCGGTGCCCGTGAGGGAGCTGGCTGGGTTTACGACTTCCCGCAGCTTTTCCCCATCCTGCGCACTGGCCCCTCCACACCAGACGGTGATGCAACCAGCTAGAATTCTCTCCATGGTACCATCCCTAGACATGTATGAGTGTCTTTGGTGATATACCAATCTTCCACAAACTCCCAATGAAATATAGCCGCTGTCTTTGTGACTGCATCAATATGTTGCAGATCGTCGGAGAAGAAGGCACCCAGGAACTTGAATCTGCTCACTGCTGATCCCTCGACGAGGACTAGAGTGTGTTCCCTTGAGGTCCCCTTCCTGAAGTCCACAATCAACTCCCTGGTCTTACCGATGGTGAGAGGTTGGTCAATGTTGTGACACCACTTAGCCAGCTGATCTATCTCACTCCTGTACGCCTCCTGGTCATCACCTGACATTCGGTCAACAAGTGTTGTCATCAGCGAATTTGTAGATGGCATTTGAGCTGTGCCTAGCCGCACAGTCACGGGTGTAGAGAGAGTGGAGCAGTGGGCAAACACGCATCCCTGAGGCAGGCTGGTGTGGATTGTCAGCGAGGAAGTGTTACCAATTTGCTCTGACTGTGGTCTCCTGGTTTGGCATATTGTGTTCAGTTTTGATCACCCTGTTATAGAAAACATCCAATTAAACTGGAAAGAGTGCAAAGGAGATTTACGAGGATATTGCCAGGACTTGACGGACTGAGTCACAGGGAGTGTTCAGACAGGCTGGGACTTTATTTCTTAGAGTGTAGGAGACTGACGAGTGACCTTAGAGAGGTGTATAAGATCATGAGGGGCATCGATAGGGTGAATGTACTCAGTCTTTTCCCCAGGGTCGGGGAGTCAAGAACCAGCGGACACAGATTTAAGGTGAGAGGGGAGAAATTTAATAGGAACCCGAGGGGCAACTTCCTCACCCAGAGAGTGGTCGGTCTATGGAACGGGCTGCCACAGGAAATAGTTGTGGCAGGCTCATTAACAACTGCCAAGCAAGCCTTATCATTTTGAGAGGGCGATAACATAAGAGCAAGGATGTAACGCTGAGGCTCTATAAGGCATTGGTCTGACCGCACTTGGAGCACTGTGAGCGGTTTTGGGCCCCTGATAGGATATACTGGCATTGGAGAGGGTGCGGAGGAGGTTCGTGGGAATGAAAGGGTTAACATGCGACACACACGAGAGAAAATCCGCAGACACTGGATATCCAAGCAACACACACAAAGTGCTGGGGGAGCTCAGCAGGCCAGGCAGCATCTATGGAAAAGAGTACAGCTGATGTTTCGGGCCGCAGCCCTTCAGCAGGTCTCGTACGAGGAGTAGCATGTGAGGAACGTTTGATGGCTCTAGGCCTGTCCTCACTGGAGTTTAGAAGAATGAGGGGTATCTCATTAAAACCTGCTGAACATTGAAAGGCTGGGATGAAGTGGATGTGGAGAGGATGCTTCCTGTAGTGAGGAGTCCAGGACTACAGGACACAGCCTCAGAACAGAGAGACGTCCATTTACAATAGAGATGAGGAGAAATTTCTTCAGTCTGTGGAATTCATTGCCACAGATGGCTGTGGAGGCCGAGTCTTTGGGTGCATTTAAAGTGGAGGTTGATTAGTAATGGTGTGAAAGGTTACGGGGAGAAGGCAGGAGAAGAGGGTTGAGAGGGATAATAAATCAGCCATGATGGAATGGCAGAGCAGACTCGATGGGCCGAATGGCTCCTGTGTCTTATGGTCTTATCCAGTGATGTCAAACTTTACCACAGTGGAGGAGGGAGGAGGGGGAGAGCAGTACATGAAAGGGTTGCGAGAGACCTCGGTGAAGTGGGGAGCTGTTTGATCTCATATCCAGCCCGTCTGCGGAGACTGTAGTCATAAGGATAATTCAATAAAGCCACGTTGTAAAACCGGCAAGGGTCTTGTTACTGCAGCGAGTGTGCAAAGCTCGCGTTCTTGGACATAATGAAGGCAATTCGTCATTTTGTGTCCAATTTTGTCCCTTCCAACGAGCACAGAGCAGCACACCGCTCTGCCTTGCCACTCCATGGGCACAGCTCGCGGGCCGCCTTAATTGGCCAGGAGGGGAGTCGAAGCGAGGGGGTGGGGAGACGGAGGCCGCAGGAATGATAGAGGTGGGGGGGGGAGACGGAGGCCGCAGGAATGATAGAGGTGGGGGGGGGAGACAGAGGCCGCAGGAATGATAAAGGTGGGGGGGGACGGAGGCCGCAGGAATGATAGAGGTGGGGGGGGGGAGACGGAGGCCGCAGGAATGATAGAGGTGGGGGGGGGGAGACAGAGGTCGCAGGAACGATAGAGGTGGGGGGGGAGACGGAGGCCGCAGGAATGATAGAGGTGGGGGGGGGAGACGGAGGCCGCAGGAATGATAGAGGTGGGGGGGGGAGACGGAGGTCGCAGGAACGATAGAGGTGGGGGGGGGACGGAGGCCGCAGGAACGATAGAGGTGGGGGGGGGGAGACGGAGGCCGCAGGAATGATAGAGGTGGGGGGGGGGAGACGGAGGCCGCAGGAATGATAGAGGTGGCGGGGGGGAGACAGAGGTCGCAGGAACGATAGAGGTGGGGGGGGAGACGGAGGTCGCAGGAATGATAGAGGTGCGGGGGTAGGGAGACGGAGGCCGCAGGAATGATAGAGGTGGGGGGGGGAGACGGAGGTCGCAGGAACGATAGAGGTGGGGGGGGGAGACGGAGGCCGCAGGAACGATAGAGGTGGGGGGGGGGAGACGGAGGCCGCAGGAATGATAGAGGTGGGGGGGGGGAGACGGAGGCCGCAGGAATGATAGAGGTGGGGGGGGGAGACGGAGGTCGCAGGAATGATAGAGGTGGGGGGGGAGACGGAGGCCGCAGGAATGATAGAGGTGGGGGTGGGGAGACGGAGGCCGCAGGAATGATAGAGGTGGGGGGGGGGAGACGGAGGCCGGAGGAACGATAGAGGTGGGGGGGGGAGACGGAGGTCGCAGGAATGATAGAGGTGGGGGGGGGAGACGGAGGCCGAGGGAATGATAGAGGTGGGGGGGAGACGGAGGCCGCAGGAATGATAGAGGTGGGGGGGGGAGACGGAGGCCGCAGGAATGATAGAGGTGGGGGGGGGGAGACGGAGGCCGCAGGAATGATAGAGGTGGGGGGCGGGGAGACGGAGGCCGCAGGAACGATAGAGGTGGGGGGGGGGAGACGGAGGCCGCAGGAATGATAGAGGTGGGGGGCGGGGAGACGGAGGTCGCAGGAACGATAGAGGTGGGGGGGGTGGGGAGACGGAGGTCGCAGGAATGATAGAGGTGGGTGGGGAGACGGAGGTCGCAGGAATGATAGAGGTGGGGGGGGAGACGGAGGCCGCTGGAAAGATAGAGTTGGGGGGGGGGAGACGGAGGTCGCAGGAACGATAGAGGTGGGGGGGGAGACGGAGGCCGAGGGAATGATAGAGGTGGGGGGGGAGACGGAGGTCGCAGGAATGATAGAGGTGGGGGGGGCGGGGAGACGGAGGCCGCAGGAATGATAGAGGTGGGGGGGGAGAGAAGGAGGCCGAGGGAATGATAGAGGTGGGGGGGGTGGGGAGACGGAGGTCGCAGGAATGATAGAGGTGGGGGGGGTGGGGAGACGGAGGCCGCAGGAATGATAGAGGTGGGGGGGGTGGGGAGACGGAGGTCGCAGGAACGATAGAGGTGGGGGGGGTGGGGAGACGGAGGCCGCAGGAATGATAGAGGTGGGGGGGAGACGGAGGTCGCAGGAACGATAGAGGTGGGGGGGGTGGGGAGACGGAGGCCGCAGGAATGATAGAGGTGGGGGGGAGACGGAGGTCGCAGGAACGATAGAGGTGGGGGGGGAGACGGAGGCCGCAGGAATGATAGAGGTGGGGGGGAGACGGAGGCCGAGGGAATGATAGAGGTGGGGGGGTGGGGAGACGGAGGTCGCAGGAATGATAGAGGTGGGGGGGGTGGGGAGACGGAGGCCGCAGGAACGATAGAGGTGGGGGGGGAGACGGAGGTCGCAGGAATGATAGAGGTGGGGGGGTGGGGAGACGGAGGTCGCAGGAATGATAGAGGTGGGGGGGGGAGACGGAGGCCGCAGGAATGATAGAGGTGTGGGGGGGAGACGGACGCCGCAGGAATGATAGAGGTGGGGGGGGTGGGGAGACGGAGGCCGCAGGAATGATAGAGGTGGGGGGGGGAGACGGAGGCCGCAGGAATGATAGAGGTGGGGGGGGTGGGGAGACGGAGGCCGCAGGAATGATAGAGGTGGGGGGGGGGGGAGACGGAGGCCGCAGGAATGATAGAGGTGGGGGGGAGGCCGCAGGAATGGGGTGGGGGTGGGGAGACGGAGGCCGCAGGAATGATAGAGGTGGGGGGGGGAGACGGAGGTCGCAGGAATGATAGAGGTGGGGGGGGGAGACGGAGGCCGAGGGAATGATAGAGGTGGGGGGGCGGGGAGACGGAGGCCGAGGGAATGATAGAGGTGGGGGGGGGAGACGGAGGTCGCAGGAATGATAGAGGTGGGGGGGGAGACGGAGGCCGCAGGAATGATAGAGGTGGGGGGGGGGAGACGGAGGCCGCAGGAATGATAGAGGTGGGGGGGGGAGACGGAGGCCGAGGGAATGATAGAGGTGGGGGTGGGGAGACGGAGGCCGCAGGAATGATAGAGGTGGGGGGGGAGACGGAGGCCGAGGGAATGATAGAGGTGGGGGGGGGAGACGGAGGTCGCAGGAATGATAGAGGTGGGGGGGGGAGACGGAGGCCGCAGGAATGATAGAGGTGGGGGGGTGGGGAGACGGAGGCCGAGGGAATGATAGAGGTGGGGGGCGGGGAGACGGAGGCCGAGGGAATGATAGAGGTGGGGGGGGGAGACGGAGGCCGAGGGAATGATAGAGGTGGGGGGGGGAGACGGAGGTCGCAGGAATGATAGAGGTGGGGGGGGGAGACGGAGGCCGCAGGAATGATAGAGGTGGGGGGGTGGGGAGACGGAGGCCGAGGGAATGATAGAGGTGGGGGGCGGAGAGACGGAGGCCGAGGGAATGATAGAGGTGGGGGGGGGAGACGGAGGTCGCAGGAATGATAGAGGTGGGGGGGGAGACGGAGGCCGCAGGAATGATAGAGGTGGGGGGGGGAGACGGAGGCCGCAGGAATGATAGAGGTGGGGGGGAGACGGAGGTCGCAGGAATGATAGAGGTGGGGGGGTGGGGAGACGGAGGCCGCAGGAATGATAGAGGTGGGGGGGGGAGACGGAGGTCGCAGGAATGATAGAGGTGGGGGGGGAGACGGAGGCCGAGGGAATGATAGAGGTGGGGGGGGGAGACGGAGGTCGCAGGAATGATAGAGGTGGGGGGGGGAGACGGAGGCCGCAGGAATGATAGAGGTGGGGGGGGGAGACGGAGGCCGAGGGAATGATAGAGGTGGGGGGGGGAGACGGAGGCCGAGGGAATGATAGAGGTGGGGGGGCGGGGAGACGGAGGCCGAGGGAATGATAGAGGTGGGGGGGGTGGGGAGACGGAGGCCGAGGGAATGATAGAGGTGGGTGGGGAGACGGAGGCCGAGGGAATGATAGAGGTGGGGGGCGGGGAGACGGAGGTCGCAGGAATGATAGAGGTGGGGGGGGGAGACGGAGGCCGCAGGAATGATAGAGGTGGGGGGGTGGGGAGACGGAGGCCGCAGGAATGATAGAGGTGGGGGGGGAGACGGAGGTCGCAGGAATGATAGAGGTGGGGGGGTGGGGAGACGGAGGCCGCAGGAATGATAGAGGTGGGGGGGGAGACGGAGGTCGCAGGAATGATAGAGGTGGGGGGGAGACGGAGGCCGAGGGAATGATAGAGGTGGGGGGGGAGACGGAGGTCACAGGAATGATAGAGGTGGGGGGGGGGAGACGGAGGCCGAGGGAATGATAGAGGTGGGTGGGGAGACGGAGGCCGAGGGAATGATAGAGGTGGGGGGGGCGGGGAGACGGAGGTCGCAGGAATGATAGAGGTGGGGGGCGGGGAGACGGAGGTCGCAGGAATGATAGAGGTGGGGGGGGAAGACGGAGGCCGCAGGAATGATAGAGGTGGGGGGGGGAGACGGAGGTCGCAGGAATGATAGAGGTGGGGGGGTGGGGAGACGGAGGCCGCAGGAATGATAGAGGTGGGGGGGGGAGACGGAGGTCGCAGGAATGATAGAGGTGGGGGGGAGACGGAGGCCGAGGGAATGATAGAGGTGGGGGGGTGGGGAGACGGAGGCCGAGGGAATGATAGAGGTGGGGGGCGGGGAGACGGAGGTCGCAGGAATGATAGAGGTGGGGGGGGGAGACGGAGGCCGCAGGAATGATAGAGGTGGGGGGGGAGACGGAGGTCGCAGGAATGATAGAGGTGGGGGGGTGGGGAGACGGAGGCCGCAGGAATGATAGAGGTGGGGGGGGGAGACGGAGGTCGCAGGAATGATAGAGGTGGGGGGGGAGACGGAGGCCGAGGGAATGATAGAGGTGGGGGGGTGGGGAGACGGAGGCCGAGGGAATGATAGAGGTGGGGGGGAGACGGAGGCCGAGGGAATGATAGAGGTGGGGGGGGGAGACGGAGGTCGCAGGAATGATAGAGGTGCGGGGGGGGAGACGGAGGCCGAGGGAATGATAGAGGTGGGGGGGGGAGACGGAGGTCGCAGGAATGATAGAGGTGGGGGGGGTGGGGAGACGGAGGTCGCAGGAATGATAGAGGTGGGGGGGAGACGGAGGTCGCAGGAATGATAGAGGTGGGGGGGGTGGGGAGACGGAGGTCGCAGGAATGATAGAGGTGGGGGGAGGAGACGGAGGCCGCAGGAACGATAGAGGTGGGGGGGGGAGACGGAGGCCGCAGGAATGATAGAGGTGGGGGGGGTGGGGAGACGGAGGCCGAGGGAATGATAGAGGTGGGGGGGAGACGGAGGCCGCAGGAACGATAGAGGTGGGGGGGGGGGAGACGGAGGCCGCAGGAATGATAGAGGTGGGGGGGGGAGACGGAGGCCGCAGGAACGATAGAGGTGGGGGGGGGGAGACGGAGGTCGCAGGAATGATAGAGGTGGGGGGGGGAGACGGAGGTCGCAGGAATGATAGAGGTGGGGGGGAGACGGAGGTCGCAGGAATGATAGAGGTGGGGGGGGGAGACGGAGGTCGCAGGAATGATAGAGGTGGGGGGGGGAGACGGAGGTCGCAGGAATGATAGAGGTGGGGGGGTGGGGAGACGGAGGCCGAGGGAATGATAGAGGTGGGGGGGGGAGACGGAGGCCGCAGGAACGATAGAGGTGGGGGGGGGGAGACGGAGGCCGCAGGAATGATAGAGGTGGGGGGGGGAGACGGAGGCCGCAGGAATGATAGAGGTGGGGGGGTGGGGAGACGGAGGCCGAGGGAATGATAGAGGTGGGGGGGGGAGACGGAGGCCGCAGGAATGATAGAGGTGGGGGGGGAGACGGAGGTCGCAGGAATGATAGAGGTGGGGGGGGGAGACGGAGGCCGCAGGAATGATAGAGGTGGGGGGGGGGAGACGGAGGCCGAGGGAATGATAGAGGTGGGGGGGTGGGGAGACGGAGGTCGCAGGAATGATAGAGGTGGGGGGGGTGGGGAGACGGAGGCCGCAGGAATGATAGAGGTGGGGGGGGTGGGGAGACGGAGGCCGCAGGAATGATAGAGGTGGGGGGGGGAGACGGAGGCCGCAGGAATGATAGAGGTGGGGGGGGTGGGGAGACGGAGGTCGCAGGAATGATAGAGGTGGGGGGGGTGGGGAGACGGAGGCCGCAGGAATGATAGAGGTGGGGGGGGTGGGGAGACGGAGGCCGCAGGAATGATAGGGGGGGGGTGGGGAGACGGAGGTCGCAGGAATGATAGAGGTGGGGGGGGAGACGGAGGTCGCAGGAACGATAGAGGTGGGGGGGGTGGGGAGACGGAGGTCGCAGGAATGATAGAGGTGGGGGGGGAGACGGAGGCCGCAGGAATGATAGAGGTGGGGGGGGGTGGGGAGACGGAGGTCGCAGGAATGATAGAGGTGGGGGGGAGACGGAGGTCGCAGGAACGATAGAGGTGGGGGGGGTGGGGAGACGGAGGTCGCAGGAATGATAGAGGTGGGGGGGGGAGACGGAGGCCGCAGGAATGATAGAGGTGGGGGGGGGGGAGACGGAGGCCGAGGGAATGATAGAGGTGGGGGGGTGGGGATAGAGAATGATAGAGGTGGGGGGAGACGGGGAATGATAGAGGTGGGGGGGTGGGGAGACGGAGGCCGCAGGAATGATAGAGGTGGGGGGGGAGACGGAGGTCGCAGGAATGATAGAGGTGGGGGTGGGGAGACGGAGGCCGAGGGAATGATAGAGGTGGGGGGGGAGACGGAGGCCGAGGGAGGGAATGATAGAGGTGGGGGGGGAGACGGAGGCCGCAGGAATGATAGAGGTGGTGGGGGGAGATGGAGGTCGCAGGAATGATAGAGGTGGGGGGGGAGACGGAGGCCGAGGGAATGATAGAGGTGGGGGGGGAGACGGAGGCCGAGGGAATGATAGAGGTGGGGGGGGGAGACGGAGGTCGCAGGAATGATAGAGGTGGGGGGGGAGACGGAGGCCGAGGGAATGATAGAGGTGGGGGGGGGAGACGGAGGTCGCAGGAATGATAGAGGTGGGGGGGGGGAGACGGAGGCCGAGGGAATGATAGAGGTGGGGGGGGGAGACGGAGGTCGCAGGAATGATAGAGGTGGGGGGGGGAGACGGAGGTCGCAGGAATGATAGAGGTGGGGGGGGGAGACGGAGGCCGAGGGAATGATAGAGGTGGGGGGGGGAGACGGAGGCCGAGGGAATGATAGAGGTGGGGGGGGGAGACGGAGGTCGCAGGAATGATAGAGGTGGGGGGGGGAGACGGAGGCCGAGGGAATGATAGAGGTGGGGGGGGGGAGACGGAGGCCGAGGGAATGATAGAGGTGGGGGGGGGAGACGGAGGTCGCAGGAATGATAGAGGTGGGGGGGGAGACGGAGGCCGAGGGAATGATAGAGGTGGGGGGGGGGAGACGGAGGCCGAGGGAATGATAGAGGTGGGGGGGGGAGACGGAGGCCGAGGGAATGATAGAGGTGGGGGGGGGAGACGGAGGTCGCAGGAATGATAGAGGTGGGGGGGGGAGACGGAGGCCGCAGGAATGATAGAGGTGGGGGGGTAGGGAGACGGAGGTCGCAGGAATGATAGAGGTGGGGGGTGGGGAGAGGCAGCGATGGTGGCTGCTGGGAGAGACAGAAAATGAGGAATGGAAGGTGAGGGAGAGCAAGGGAAGTGGAATGAGAAAGAGAGGGAGAGAGAGTAGGGGGGAGGGGGAGGGGGGTAGACGGACAGAGCAGAAAGGGGAAGATGGGATCATGTTCGTGAGAGGGAGATGTGCGGGAGAGACTGAACGAGAGAGGGAGATGAGTGGAAGGGAGATAAACGAGAGAAGAGGAGAGGAAATGAGGGAAACGGACAGAATGAGGGAGAGGAGTGAACGAGGCAAATGGGGAAAGGGGAAAGAGGGGAGAGTGCAGAGAAAGGGGATAGAAGGCAGACAGAATGGGAGAGGGAGGAGGAGAGAAGAGACTGGGAGAGGAGGAGAGGGAGGGAGAACGGAGGGAAAAGGGGAGGTGGAGATGAAGGGAGGGGGAAGAGGGGGAGAGAGCAAAGAAGAGGTAGAGAAGCAAGAGGAGAGAAGAGACAGGGAGAGGGGGAGAAGGGAGATGGAGATGAAGGGAGGGGAAGAGGGGGAGAGGGAGAGGGAAGTGGGAGATGGGGGGAGAGGGACAGAGGAGAGAGAAAAGGGAAGGGAGAGAGAGGTGAGAGAGGGAAGTGAGGGGGAGAGGAGAGAGTTTTTGAGGGTAGATAGGGTGAGGGGGAAGAGAAGGAGAGTACAGAACAGTCTGATAAGATGGTGGCAAAGATACAGCAAGGCAGTAAAAACAAGAAAAACTGACAGAGACGGAGAGACTGCGAGGAGAGAGAGAGAGAGGGGAAGATAGGAGGAGAGGAGACAAAAAGGAGGAAGAGAGAGAGATTGCGAGAAAAGAGTAGAGATAGAACGAGAGACAATGAAAGAGCAAGAAATGGTACAATATCAAAAATACTGCACCTCCTCTATTTATGAAATGATAAGAACAAAGAATTCGAGCAGGGAGGGAGAGCTGGGTGAACACTGAACTGGAGTCGATATGGACTCAAGTCCGTCCTGCTGGATCCTTTCTATCGTCCTCTGATGAGATTGTGCGAGATAATTACAGATAATTACAGACAGAATTGTGATGGAAATAGTGGATCTGTGCTGCCCTTGATGGTTTGGGGCCTCTTTTATTTCCCATTAGTTGCTTGTCGTATCCATGCTTAAAGAGGAGAGATGATGTCTGGAAAATAATCAAACAATGCCTGATATTGGGATAGATATAGTTGTCCAGAGACATTATAGTACTGATAAACGATGGAGAGAGGCTGGGGGGGTGGGGGGGGAAGAGAGAGAGAGTGTGTGAGAGAGACAGACAGAGGGGAGGGAGTGAGTGTGTGAGAGAAAGAGAGAGTGAGGGAGGGAGTGTGAGAGAGAGAAGGTCACAGATTTTAAAAATTTTAAACAGTGCATATGAGGACAGATATAATCATCTAGAGACACTATAAGAATGATTTTAAAAGGGGGAGATGGTGAGAGGGGTAGGGAGAGATATAAGACAAGAGAAAGAGAGATGAAGTGTGTGAGAGAGAGAAGGTCAGAAAGCTATCAAAATAAATAATGCTTTATAACGAGACAGGATTAAAGATGAGAAGGCGTGGGGAGACAGAGTGTGAGAGAGGGAATGTCAGGGAGTGATAAAAGCAGACAATTTCTGTCAGGGTAAAAGGGAGGGGGGAGAGAGAGGGCTGAGGAGGGATTGGGCTAGGGCGAAGGGAGAGCGGAGAAAGACACACAATGATAAAGTGAGACAAGGAGAAAGAGAGAAGACACAGAGAGATCAGCAGAGAGAGTAGGAAAGAGGGAGAGAGAAAGGTAGCTGACAACAGAGCTAAAGATAAAGGGGTAGAGGAAGAGGGGAGGGAGATTGTCAGCAAGTGAAGAGGATACGGCAATGTGACGGGTTGGGAGGGAGTGTGAAACAAAAGGCATGCAATAAGAGAGAGACAGATGCACAACATACAGACCCGCTCTCTGTCACACTCACACACACTCACACTCTCAAACACACACGTGCACACACTCACACATTCACACATGCACACACACTCACTCTCAGTCCTTCAGACACACACACACACACACACACACAAAACAGGATGTGTATGAAGTCAGACAGACAAAGAGGCCAATACAATGAGGGACGGGTTAGGGAGTTCTGGGCAGTCGAAGGCACGGGGGTAATGGCAGAGTGACAGTAATTGGAGGGACCAGAAGTGGAAAAGGATGGAGATCTTAAATAATAGAGTGTGGGAAGACAGAGGGAGTCACAGAGATAGGGAAGGGTGTGAGGCCAGCATGGGGATCACAGAGATGGAGTGGAATGTGGGGCCAGAGGAGATTACAGAGACAGGGAGGGGTGTAGAGGCTGGAGGGGGTTACAGAGACAGGGAGGGGTGTAGGGGCTGGAGGGGTCACGGAGACAGGGAGGGGTGTAGGGGTTGGAGGGGGTTACAGAGACGGGGAGGGGTGTAGGGGCTGGAGGGGGTTACAGAGACAGGGAGGGGTGTAGGGGCCGGAGGGGGTTACAGAGACACGGAGGGGTGTAGGGGCTGGAGGGGGTTACAGAGACAGGGAGGGGTGTAGGGGATGGAGGGGTTACAGAGACATGGAGGGGTGTAGGGCTGGAGGGGGTTACAGAGACGGGGAGGGGTGTAGGGGCCAGAAGGGGTTACAGAGACAGGGAGGGGTGTAGGGCTGGAGGGGGTTACAGAGACCGGGAGGGGTGTAGGGGCTGGAGGGGTTACAGAGACGGGGAGGGGTGTAGGGGCCAGAGGGGGTTACAGAGACAGGAAGGGTGTAGGGGCTGGAGGGTGTTACAGAGATGGGGAGGGGTGTAGGGGCTGGAGGGGTTACAGAGACAGGGAGGGGTGTAGGGGCTGGAGGGGGTTACAGAGACAGGGAGGGGTGTAGGGGCTGGAGGGGGTTACAGAGACAGGGAGGGGTGTAGGGGCTGGAGGGGGTTACAGAGACAGGAAGGGTGTAGGGGCTGGAGGGTGTTACAGAGATGGGGAGGGGTGTAGGGGCTGGAGGAGGTTACAGAGACAGGGAGGGGTGTAGGGGCTGGAGGGGTTACAGAGGCGGCGAGGGGTGTAGGGGCCAGAGGGGGTTACAGAGACAGGGAGGGGTGTAGGGGCTGGAGAGGTCACGGAGACAGGGAGGGTTGTAGGGGCTGGAGGGGGTTACAGAGATAGGGAAGGGTGTAGGGGCTGGAGGGTGTTACAGAGAGGGGGAGGGGTGTGGGGGCTGGAGGGGGTTACAGCGACAGGGAGGGGTGTAGGGGCTGGAGGGGTTACAGAGACAGGGAGGGGTGTAGGGGCTGGAGGGGGTTACAGAGACAGGGAAGGGTGTAGGGGCTGGAGGGGTTACAGAGGCGGGGAGGGGTGTAGGGGCCAGAGGGGGTTACAGAGACAGGGAGAGGTGTAGGGGCTGGAGGGGTCACGGAGACAGGGAGGGGTGTAGGGGCTGGAGGAGGTTGCAGAGACAGGGAGGGGTGTGGGGACCAGAGGGGGTCACAGAGTCGGGGAGGGGTGTAGTGGAGCAGGAATCCAAACTGTTTGTGTTACCTGCAATCTCCACACTACAGCATAGCCATGTAATATTAGTCCATGAATAATTAATCAGCATGCTGCTTAATAATCAATGAACATTAATAATTAATAGGCATATTAATTGTTTCTCCAAGCATGTATATTC
The DNA here is from genome assembly GCF_963921235.1 of Mobula hypostoma. NCBI lineage: Eukaryota > Metazoa > Chordata > Chondrichthyes > Myliobatiformes > Myliobatidae > Mobula > Mobula hypostoma. Next base: position 246,065,870 of record NC_086098.1, read on the forward strand.
AATCATTCCAGATATAACCTGTGCAAAAGGTCAGAGTTGAAGGAGGAAGTTGTAAGCTCGCTGGACATCTAGGGCCAGAGCTTTGGGTGTGTGCTCCTTTGGAATGGAGGGTGGTCTGTGCACAGGATGCAGACGAACGTCCTGAAACGATGAGGTGGAGACCTAGGAGCACAAAGTGATTTGAGGTGCGCAGGAGTCAGACACACTCAATGGCCACTTTATTACATATATCCTGTACCTTATATAGTGGCCACTGAGTGTGTTGTGGTCTTCTGCTGCCGTAGCACATATCCACTCCAGGGTTCGATGCGTAGTACATTCAGAGATGCTCTTCTGCACGTCACTGTTGTAATGTGATTACTTGAGTTACTGTCTCCTTCCTGCCAGTTCGAACCAGTCTGGCCATTCTCCTCTGACCTCTCTCTCTCATTAACAAGGCGTTTTCGCCCACAGAACTGCCACTCACTAGATTTTATTTTGTTTCTCGCACCCTCCTCTGTAAACTCTAGAGACTGCTGTGCGTGAAAATCCCAGGAGATCAGGCAGTTTCTGAAATACTCGAACCACCCTGTCTGGCACCAACAATCATTCCCCAGTCAAAGTCACTTCGTTCACCTTTCTTCTCCATTCTGATATTTGGTCTGAACAATAACTGAACCTCTTGACCATGTTGGCATGCTTTTATGGGTTGAGTTGCTGCTGCATGGTTGGCTGGTTAGTATTAAGGAGCAGATGTGAGGGTGTACCTAATAAAGTGGCCGCAGAGTCTTCAGCCCCACTGTGGTGACAATTGCTCTCACTGCACTCGGGGCCTTTGTAATTTCTCTCAGTGCCAAAGGCAATCTCAGTGCACGGCGGGGTGTCAGTAATGTGGAACCGCTCGCATCAGTCAGTCTGTTTGCCTTCCGCAAATAACTTCTCTCCCTCCTCCGAGCAGAGACCACGGATTCTTCCATCTTCGGCTGAGGAAAGCACCAGTCATTGTCGAGTAGCCGGTGAGCTGCTGCTCAAGAAGAGGGGTGGACGTAATCGAAAGCTGACCGCCCATCCCACCCATTACATCACGCCGGCAGTGGCTGACAGAGGGAGCTTGGGCAGTGGGGATCCATTCCCTGCAATGCAGGAGGCTGTGCGGTGACCTTATAGAGGGGTATAAAATCATGAGGGGCACAGATAGGGCAAATGTACTGTCTTCTTCACAGGGCTGGGGAATCAAGAGCTAGAGGACACAGGTTTAAGTTAAGAAAGGAGAAATTTAACAGGAGCCCAAGGTTCAGCTTTTTCATGCAGATCTGCCACACCTTTATAGAGTGATTTAACACCAAAACAGGCCTTTCGGCCCAACGAATCCATGCTGACCAAGATTCCTGTCTATGCCAGTTGTTTGCCTGCAGTTGGCTGTGACCCTCAAACCTTCCCCGTCCTTGTACCTGTCCAACTGTCCTTTTAATGTACCTGCCTCATAAAACTTCCTCTGGCAGCTTATTCCAGACACTGATCACCCTCTGGGCGAAGAAGGTGCCCCTCAGGTTTCTACTAAATCTCTCCCCTCTCACCTTAGTCCTGTACCCTCTGGTTTTAGACTCCCCCTACCCTGGGGGGTAAGCAGTCGGAATCAGTTCACTATCACTGACGTACTGAAGGCTGTGAAATTTGTCGCTTTGTGGCGGCAGTGTAGTGTAATACACAAACAACTAAAGACAGCAAAATTCTGAGGTTGTGTTCACAAGTTTATGGACCATTCAGCAATCCGATAGTAGAGGGGAAGACACTGTTCCTATAACACGGAGCGTGAGTTGGACGGCTCCTGTATCTCCTCTCTGACATTAGCTTCTCCGTGGATTATCACCTTGTCGCGGTGGAGAAGCTTGTGTGGTCCTGTGATCCCGAGAGCGATGCCGTCTGGAGCTATGCTCCTGGTAGGGTCACCCATGGCGGTAAGGTCGAGGGTGAGGTCCCTGACAAAGAACAATCCAACCAAGACCTCAACGGTGGAACAGGCAGACGAAGTTACTTCGAACTCAATGGCTGTGAAGGCGGATGAAGGCTGTAACGAATCCATCAGCTCCAATCGTCGTGGTTTCCATGCCATTGGAATCAGCTGGTTGATTTGTGAAGTATCGTGTGCCTCTTGGAGTGCAACGTCAAGTACACGTTAAACAAATACACGCACAGGCGTCTTCGCTCTGTGGGCCACTTCTTCAGAACGAAGACCATCATCCTTGACCTCGAGGGATAGCCACGACGATGATGACGGAGTAATGAGAAGGGGGCATGTCCCAGATGGCGAGGATCCTTACTGATAAGTGCTGCCTTTTGAAGATATCCTCAGTAGTGGCGAGGGCTGTGCCTGTGATGGATCTGGCTGTCTACAATATTCCGCAACATTCTCCGACCCTCTGTCTCCATGCCAGAAGGTGATGAAACCAGTCAGATAGTCATAGTCATACTTTGTTGATCCCGGGGGAAATTGGTTTTCGTTACAGTTGCACCGTAAATAATTAAATAGTAATAAAACCATAAATAGTTAAATAGTAATATGTAAATTATGCCAGGAAATAAGTCCAGCACCAGCCTATTGGCTCAGGGTGTCTGACCCTCCAAGGGAGGAGTTGTAAAGTTTGATGGCCACAGGCAGGAATGACTTCCTATGACACTCTGTGTTGCATCTCGGTGGAATGAGTCTCTGGCTGAATGTACTCCTGTGCCCACCCAGTACATTATGTAGTGGATGGGAGACATTGTCCAAGATGGCATGCAACTTGGACAGCATCCTCTTTTCAGACACCACCGTCAGAGAGTCCAGTTCCATCCCCACAACATCACTGGCCTTACGAATGGGTTTGTTGATTCTGTTGGTGTCTGCTACCCTCAGCCTGCTGCCCCAGCACACAACAGCAAACATGATCGCACTGGCCACCACAGACTCGTAGAACATCCTCAGCATCGTCCGACAGATGTTAAAGGACCTCAATCTCCTCAGGAAATAGAGACGGCTCTGACCCTTCTTGTAGACAGCCTCAGTGTTCTTTGACCAGTCCAGTTTATTGTCAATTCATATCCCCAGGTATTTGTAATCCTCCACCATGTCCACACTGATCCCCTGGATGGAAACAGGGGTCACCGGTACCTTAGCTCTCCTCAGGTCTACCACCAGCTCCTTAGTCTTTTTCACATTAAGCTGCAGATAATTCTGCTCACACCATGTGACAAAGTTTCCTGCCGTAGCTCTGTACTCAGCCTCATCTCCCTTGCTGATGCATCCAACTATGGCAGAGTCATCAGAAAACTTCTGAAGATGACAAGACTCTGTGCAGTAGTTGAAGTCCGAGGTGTAAATGGTGAAGAGAAAGGGAGACAAGACAGTGCTGCTGATCACTCTGACTATGAGAATGGCCATTGATCCACAAAGACAGAGACCGGCCACTCTTTCCACTCCCCTCCTGACTTTGTAAACCTCTGTCAGGTCACACCCCCATCCTCCTTCACTCCAGCGAGAACAGTCCCAACCTGGCCAGCCTTAAACATATATTGTTAAGGGTAAAGTTTAGTTCTGAAATCTAACAAAGGTGAGGTTGATTGACTGCGACTGAAGAATACAGTTCAGATTTCGGAGGAGATCTCACTGAAACCGTGTCAGAATGCGAGCATGGGTTTGTTGGAGTGGAGATGGGGAGAGAAGTGAGAAGCTGTGTAGTTCTCTCCCTCAGAGTCTCAGTCACTGAGCTCAGAGATTGATGATAAACACGACTTTGTTCCTTAGAGTTTAGGAGACCGAGAGGTGACCCTATAAATTTACGAGGGGCACAGGTAGGTTCGGTGGTCACGGTCCTTTTTCCCAGGGTTGGGCAATCAAGAACAAAAGAGAATGGGTTTAAGGTGAGAGGGGAGACATTTTATATAAACCTAAGGGCCAATTCCTTCGCCCAGAGGGTGGTCAGTCTATGGAACGAGCTGCCAGAGGAAGTGGTTGCGGCAGGTACATTAACAGCATTTAAAAAAACACTTGGACAGGTACATGGCTAGAAAAGGTTTAGAGGGATACGGACAGGTACACGGATAGGAAAGGTTTAGAGAGATACGGACAGGTACACGGATAGGAAAGGTTTAGAGGGATACGGACAGGTACACGGATAGGAAAGGTTTAGAGGGATACGGACGGTACACGGATAGGAAAGGTTTAGAGGGATACGGACAGGTACACGGATAGGAAAGGTTTAGAGGGATACGGACAGGGACACGGATAGGAAAGGTTTAGAGGGATACGGACAGGTACACGGATAGGAAAGGTTTAGAGGGATATGGACAGGTACACGGATAGGAAAGGTTTAGAGGGATACGGACAGGTACACGGATAGGAAAGGTTTAGAGGGATACGGACAGGTACACGGATAGGAAAGGTTTAGAGGGATACGGACAGGTGCACGGATAGGAAAGGTTTAGAGGAATACGGACAGGTACACGGATAGGAAAGGTTTAGAGGGATACGGACAGGTACACGGATAGGAAAGGTTTAGAGGGATACGGACAGGTACACGGATAGGAAAGGTTTAGAGGGATATGGACAGGTACACGGATAGGAAAGGTTTAGAGGGATACGGACAGGTACACGGATAGGAAAGGTTTAGAGGGATACGGACAGGTACACGGATAGGAAAGGTTTAGAGGGATACGGACAGGTGCACAGATAGGAAAGGTTTAGAGGAATACGGACAGGTACACGGATAGGAAAGGTTTAGAGGGATACAGACAGGTACACGGATAGGAAAGGTTTAGAGGGATACGGACAGGTACACGGATAGGAAAGGTTTAGAGGGATATGGACAGGTACACGGATAGGAAAGGTTTAGAGGGATACGGACAGGTACACGGATAGGAAAGGTTTAGAGGGATACGGACAGGTACACGGATAGGAAAGGTTTAGAGAGATGTGGACAGGTACACGGATAGGAAAGGTTTAGAGGGATACGGACAGGTACACCGATAGGAAAGGTTTAGAGGGATACGGACAGGTACACGGATAGGAAAGGTTTAGAGGGATACGGACAGGTGCACGGATAGCAAAGGTAAGGCCAAACACAGGCAAATGTGACTGGCTTAGTTGAGCATTTTGGACAGGATGAACGAGTTAATCTGAAGGCCTGTTTCTATGTTGTATGAGAGAATGTGACAGTGCTAACCAATTATCAGTCACGGTTTACCTGAGGTCTATTTACTGGGGATACAGTGAAGAACAGAATAGCTTCACCAGTGGCTTTCTGTGGAAGGAGCACGGTCTGGGTCACTGAGGGCTGGCCGTTGGGTAACAAACCCTTTCATGCCTCGGGGGTGTCATGGTGAAGGAGAAATCATTGATAACGTTAGCAAAGGGGTTGGCATGGTAACATAGTGATTAGTGTAGTGCCAGCAATCCGTGATTGGATTCAGTTCGTGTCACTGTCTCCCAGGAGTTTGTATGTTCTTGCCGTGACTGTGTTTCCAGTGTGGGTTTCCGCCGGGTGTTCCTCATTCCAAACGGTGTACAGTGAGTTGTGGGCACACTATGTTGGCACTGGAAGCATGGCGACACTGGCGGGCTGCCCACAGCACATTCTCGCTGGTTTGAATCAACCCAAACGATGCGTTTCTCTGTATGTTTCAACACTCGGAGGACAAATAAAGTTAATCTTTCTCTTTCAGTTGTCATAGAATGGAAATTGGGAATTGGTTTGTTATTGTTGCATGTACCAAGGTCCAGTGAAACACATTGTTTTGCATGTACCCACTCAGATCATTTCATCACATCCGCGTACTGAGGTTGCACAAGGAAACTGTCTCTCACGGTGGTGTCTGAAAAGAGGATGCTGTCCAAGTTGCATGCCATCTTGGACAATGTCTCCCATCCACTACATAATGTACTGGTCGGGCACAGGAGTACATTCAGCCAGAGACTCATTCCACCGAGATGCAGCACAGAGCGTCATAGGAAGTCATTCCTGCCTGTGGCCATCAAACTTTACAACTCCTCCCTTGGAGGGTCAGACACCCTGAGCCAAATAGGCTGGTGCTGGACTTATTTCCTGGCATAATTTACATATTACTATTTAACTATTTATGGTTTTATATTGCTATATTTATACTCTAATCTTGGTTGGTGCAACTGTAACGAAACCCAGTTTCCCTCGGGATCAATAAAGTATGACTATGACTATGAAAAAGCAATAGCAGAATGCAGATTAAAGTGTTACAGTTACAGAGAAAGTGCAGCACAGGCAAACAATAAGGAGTACGGTCATAATGAGGTAGATTGCGAGGTCAAGAGTCTATCTTATCACACTAGGGACAGAGTCAATAGTCTTTTAACGTCGGGGTAGAAGCTGTCCGTGAGGCTGGTGGTCCGTGCTTTCAGGCTTTTGTATCTTTTGCCTGATGGGAGAGGGGAGATGAGAGAACGTCTGGGTCCAGTGGGGGTCGTTGATTCTGCCGGCTGCTTTGCTGAGGCAGCAGGAAGAGTCCACGGAGGGGAGGCTGGTTTCCGTGATGTGCTGAGCTGTGTCCACAACCCTCTGCAGTTTCTTGTGATCAGAATCAAAATCAGGTTTAGTACCAGTGGCATATGTCACAGGCAGCGCAGTTGTGGTAACAAGCAATGGTAGGGTGCTTTCTATGGTGCATCTGTAAAAATTGGCGTGGTCAATGGGAACATTGGGGAACCCATGTACTGATTGTTTTTCCTGAATGTTACCTTTTCAATGAAATATTGTCCCTCTCACTACAAGTAGATTGGTCAAACAATGCTAAAATTAATCTGTCCCAGTTTGGGGAAAGTTTTAACAACTTGTTACAAACCGGCAACAGAGCCTCTATTTACCTAATTAATGTCATTTTCATATGCAAATTACCTCTCATTTAGCCAGCTAATTAACATGCAAACTCAAGCAATCAAGGTGATTACTTGGTCCAAGGTTGTAAAAGCAAGTTCTCCTGAGTTAAATTGAAGGCTATATTCTAATTAGCCTGCATTTACATTCATAAATGAGACCTCGTTAGCATAGTCATTAGCATCCTCTGCTCCAAAATAACAATTACAGTGACTTGGTTCTGCAAAATGTAAGGGCTGCTTCTATAACGGGACTGGGAGAAAGTTGTTGGATTTTAATATGTAAATGAGAGATAATTACCCTATTAGCCCTGCCCGCATTGACTGTGATGTGGGACACGATAGGATACGAACCCGGGGATGCAGAAATTAAGGCCCTGTGGCCCATGATGTCAACGTTGACCATTGAGGCTCATGGGAATGCACAGAAATGGTCATGCTAAAGGCAGACACAAGCTGATGGCAAGAATGTTAAATTCGCCGGTTGTATGTAAACTATCCCACAGACCCACCGCCCGCTGTGTGAAAAAAATGGCCCTCGTGTCCCTTTCAAATCTTTCCCCATCTCACCTTAAACCTGTGTTTCTAATTCCCCCACCCAGGGAAAAAGGCTCTGTGTGTTCAAAGTTCAAAATACATTTATGTCACCAGAGATGTTTCCTTGCGGGCATACACAGTAAGTTCAATACTCAATGAAAGACTGCACCAGTGGGCAAAAGACAACAAAATGTGCAAATACAAAATGAAAGAATAGTAAGTAAATAGATAAACAATAAATATTGAGAGGATGAGGTGGAGACCGTGAAAGCAAGTCCATAGGCTGTGGGAACATTTCAGTGATGGGACGAGTGAAATTGAGTGAATTTATCCCCTCTAGTTCAAGAACCTGTTGGTTGAAGAGCAATAGTTCTCCTGAACCTGGTGGTGTGAATCCCAAGGTTCCTGTACCTTCTTCCTGGTGGCAGCAGTGAGAAGAGAGTATGGTCTGGGTCTGGGTGGTGGAGATCCCTGAAGATGGATGCTGCTTTACTGCGACAACTCTCCACGTAGATGTGCTCAGTATATCTGATTCATCCTATCTATGGCCCTCATGATTCTATACCCTCTGTAAGGTCATCGCTCCGTCTTCAACATTCCGAGGGATGAAGTCCCAGCCTGCCCAACTTCAGCCTGTAACTCGGGCCCTAGAGTCCTGGTAAATCGCTGCACTCTTTCCATCTTTTCTATTAATATGGTGCCCAAAATTGTACCTAGTTCTCCAAGTGTGACACCTCAACTTGATCCAGTTTAATACCTGGTAAACACCCTCATTTAGGCCAGTGGTGAAGTGGGTAGAGTGAGTGCCACAAAACTCCAGAGACACTGGTTCAACCCTGACGTGTGTGTGAGGGTGTGTGTGTGTGTGTGTGTGAGTGTGTGAGTGAGTGAGTGAGTGTGCATGTGTGTGTGTGTGAGTGTGTGTGTGAGTGTGTGTGTGTGAGGGTGTGTGAGTGTGTGAGTGAGTGAGTGTGTGTGAGTGTGTGTGTGTGAGGGTGTGTGTGTGTGAGTGTGTGAGTGAGTGAGTGTGTGTGTGTGAGTGAGTGAGTGTGTGTGTGTGAGTGTGTGAGTGAGTGAGTGAGTGTGCATGTGTGTGTGTGTGAGTGTGTGTGTGTGTGTGAGTGTGTGTGTGTGTGTGTGAGTGTGTGTGTGTGAGTGAGTGTGTGAGTGTGTGAGTGAGTGAGTGAGTGTGCATGTGTGTGTGTGTGAGAGTGAGTGTGAGTGTGTGAGTGAGTGAGTGAGTGTGCATGTGTGTGTGTGAGAGTGTGTGTGTGAGTGTGTGAGTGTGTGTGAGTGAGTGTGAGTGAGTGAGTGTGTGTGTGAGTGTGTGAGTGAGTGAGTGAGTGTGCATGTGTGTGTGTGAGTGTGTGAGTGAGTGAGTGTGTGTGTGTGTGTGAGGGTGTGTGTGTGTGAGTGTGTGAGTGAGTGAGTGTGCATGTGTGTGTGTGAGTGAGTGAGTGTGTGTGAGTGTGAGTGTGTGAGTGAGTGAGTGAGTGTGCATGTGTGTGTGTGTGTGAGTGAGTGTGTGTGTGTGAGTGAGTGTGTGAGTGAGTGTGTGAGTGTGAGAGTGTGTGTGAGTGTGTGAGTGAGGGAGTGAGTGAGTGAGTGAGTGAGTGTGTGTGTGCGAGTATGTGTGTGTGTGTGAGAGTGAGTGTGTGTGTGAGTGTGTGTGTGTGAGGGTGTGAGTGTGTGTGTGAGTGTGTGTGTGTTTCCCCTGTGCACTCTGGTTTCTTCCCATACCTCAACGCTGGAAGTCCCTGGATGTAAGTCACTCCAAGGGATCTGTCATTTTATATATAAACCCCCAAATTCCTGAATTAGATCATAGTCTGTAACTCTTCCGGGGATCTGTTATTCTATATATAAAATGCCCTCAGCCCCTGGATTAGATCCCAGCCTGTAACACATTCCTGGGGACCTGTTATTCTATATCAGAATCAAAATCAGAATCAGGTTTATTATCACCGGCATGTGACGTGAAATTTGTTAACTTAGCAGCGCAGTTCAATGCAATACATAATCTAGCAGAGAGAAAAAAATAATAAATAAAATAAAACATAATAATGAATAAACAAGTAAATCATTTACGTATATTGAATAAATTCAAAAGAATGTGCAAAAACAAAAATACTGTCTATTTACAGAAAGTGAGGTAGTGTTCAAAGATTCAATGTCCATTTAGGAATCGGATGGCAGAGGGGGAGAAGCTGTTCCTGAATCGCTGAGTGTGTGCCTTCAGGCTTCTGTACCTCCTACCTGATGGTAACAGTCAGAAAAGGGCATGCCCTGGGTGCTGGAGGTCTTTAATAATGGACACTGCCTTTCTGAGACATTGCTCCCTGAAGATGTCCTGGGTACTTTGTAGGCTAGTACCCAAGATGGAGCTGACTAGACTTACAACCTCCTGCAGCTTCTTTCAGTCCTGTGCAGTAGCCCCTCCATACCAGACAGTGACACAGCCTGTCAGAATGCTCTCCATGGTACAACTATAGAAGTTTTTGTGTGTATTTGTTGACATGCCAAATCTCTTCAAACTCCTAATAAAGTATAGTTGCTGTCTTGCCTTCTTTATAACTACATTGATATGTTAGAACCAGGTTAGATCCTCAGAGATCTTGACACCCAGGAACTTGAAGCTGCTCACTCTCTCCACTTCTGATCTCTCTATGAGGATTGGTATGTGTGCCTTTGTCTTACCCTTCCTGAAGCCCACAATCAGCTCTTATGTCTTACAGATGTTGAGTGCCAGGTTGTTGCTGTGACACCACTCTACTGGTTGGCATATCTCACTCCTGTACGCCCTCTCGTCACCACCTGAGATTCTACCAACAATGGTTGTATCGTCAGCAGATTTATAGATGGCATTTGAGCTATGCCTGGCCACACAGTCATGTGTATACAGAGAGTAGAGCAGTGGGCTAAGCACACACTGAGGTGGCCAGTGTTGATCGTCAGCGAGGAGCAGATACTGTCACCAATCCGCACAGACTTGAAAAAGCGACGAAATGGACTTCTAACAATGTAAACCAGCAGGTGGTTGTTATGTCTCCCGCTTGCTGTGAAAATAAGGGACACCACCCTCTACCGTGCCAGGGAGAGAGAGAACCTGTGGTTTGTTGAATTTCGGATGAAGTGTGAAGCCTTTGGGGTAACTTTGGTCTGTGTTTTTCTATTGCTTAGCACACGCTTGGGCTCAGTGATGGTACCGATGTGCGTGTTTTTTGCTGGTGGGGGAGGGGGCATCGTTACTTGCTGCTTACGCGCGGGAGGGGGAGCTGGGGGAGGGACTTTGGGGTTCTGACGTTTAACCTGCATTCTTTAGGGCACTTCTCTGTTTTCGTGGATGTTTGCGGAAAAAAAGCATTTTAGGATGTATATTATATACATTTCTCTGACATTAAATTTGACCTTTGAACCTTTTTAATGTGGTTTTCTGGTTAAGAAGTCAAGGATTCAATTATAGAGGGCCCAGTTTCAGCAACTTCTCAATCAGGATTGTGGGAATAATGGTATTAAATGCTGAGCTATCGTCGATGAACAGCATCCTGACATGGGTGTTTGTGTTGTCCAGATGGTCAAAAGCTGTGTGGAGAGCCATTGAGATTGCATCCGCCATTGACCTATTGTGGCGATTGGCAAATTGCGATGGGTCCAGGTCCTTGCTGGGGCAGGAGCTCAGTCTAGTCATGACCAACCTCTCAAAGCATTTCATCACTGTAGATGTGAGTGCTACAGGGCGATAGTCATTAAGGCAGCTCACATTATTCTTCTTAGGCACTGGTATAATTGTTGCCTTTTTGAAGCAAGTGGGAACTTCTGCCTGTAGCAGTGAGAGGTTGAAAATGTCCTTGAATACTCCTGCTAGCTGGTTGGCACAGGTTTTCAGAGTCTTACCAGGTACTCCATCTTCACCTTCTGCCTTACAAGGGTTCACTCTCTTTAAAGACAGCTTAACATCGGCCTCTGAGACAGAGATCACAGGGTCGCCAGGTGCAGCAGGGATCTTCACAGCTGTAGTTGTGTTCTCCCTTTCAAAGCGGGCATAGAAGGCGTTGAGTTCACCTGGTAGTGAAGCATCGCTGCCGTTCATGCTATTGGGTTTCGCTTTGTGGGAAGTAATGTCTTGCGGACCCTGCCAGAGTTGCCGTGCATCTGATATCGCTTCCGACCTTGTTTGAAATTGTCTCTTCGCCCTCTAAACCCCTGGATTAGATCCCAGCCCTGTAACCCACTCCTGGAGATCTGTTGTTCTATATATAAAGCCCCTGAACCTCGGGATTAAATGCCATCTTGTACTGCAGCAGTAAAACAGTCTTGATCGAGAGTTTTTCTGCAGAGGTAATCTCCCACACCAGTCCGTGCCCCGCTGGGTTTCTTAAGTTTGTTGTAAGTGTGTCACGAGGGTCTCTGAACAAAGCCTTCCCTTTTGGCCATTTCCTGATCTTGGGGCATGTGTTGGAGGAGACCAATTCAGCAATGCTTTAGGATTGTATTCTGTTCATTTCATTAGCAGATGCTTCTTTGTGTTCAGAATTAATCCTTTAACAGCATTTCATCTGCGCTCCCAAGGGTGGCAGTGGGACGGAGTTAGAATGTGCATAGCAAATGGTGTTGTTTAACAGCCATTTTGGGAGCTTATTTCCACGGTCTGCGCTCTGAGTCTATTCGCCAGCAACTCATACAGTCACACAGAACAGAAGCTGGCCCTTTGGCCCAACTCACCCCTGCTAACCAATTTGCCTTCCTCAGCTAGTCCCAATTGTGCCAGACATGTAAACCCTAATCCTTTCCTGTTCACACATCTTGTCCACGTGGTTTTTAAAGCTCACCAAATGGTTCACTTGGAAGTCCCTCACAACCTGTATAAAGTGCAGAAAGATGTTGGGTTGCTCCCTCGTCTTGTGACTCTTCCACCTCAGAGAGGCTGGGGTTTCAAACTCAGCTGGCAGCACAGACAGGGCAGGAGTACACTGTTTAGCCCTCAACAGAGGCACTGGAGTCAATCCAAATCTGCACAGTAATTATTGGAGATGACTGACGGGGAGAGTTATAGTTACGGGGAGACTGACGGGGAGGGTTATAGTTACGGGGGAGACTGACAGGGAGAGTTATAGTTACGGGGAGACTGACGGGGAGAGTTATAGTTACGGGGGGAGACTGACGGGGAGGGTTATAGTTACGGGGAGACTGACAGGGAGAGTTATAGTTACGGGGAGACTGACGGGGAGGGTTATAGTTATGGGGGGAGACTGACGGGGAGGGTTATAGTTACGGGGGGAGACTGACGGGGAGAGTTATAGTTACGGGGAGACTGACGGGGAGAGTTATAGTTACGGAGGAGACTGACGGGGAGAGTTATAGTTACGGGGGAGACTGACGGGGAGAGTTATAGTTACGGAGAGACTGATGGGGAGGGTTATTGTTACAGGGAGACTGACGGGGAGGGTTATAGTTACGGGGGTCACTGATGGGGAGGGTTATAGTTACAGGGGAGACTGACGGGGAGGGTTATAGTTACGGGGGTCACTGATGGGGAGGGTTATAGTTACGGGGAGACTGACGGGGAGGGTTATTGTTACGGGGAGACTGACGGGGAGGGTTATAGTTATGGGGAGACTGATGAAAAGAGTTATAGTTATGGGAGGGGGGAAACCAGTGGAGGGGGTTTAGTTATGGGAGGGGGAGACCGGTGGAGGGGGGAAGACCAGTGGGAGTGGGGAGACTGGTGGGGGGGGGGAAGTGTATAGTTACAGAGATACAGCACAGAAACAGGCCCTTCGGCCCACCCTCTCTGTGCTGATCATCAGCCACCCAAGGGCATCAATCATGTTTCAGGTTAGAGGATTGGGTGCAGAACTAGAATGGGTGGCGAATGTTCCTCTTTCAGGGAATTACCAGGATCTGGGAAAATGGGAATGGAGTGCAGGAAAGTGCATACACATTTTGGAGGAGACTGTGAGATGAGAGAGCAGGGTGGTAGCAGCAGTGATAGCAAACAAAAGTTTGGAGATGCTGGAATTCCAAAACAAATATGGAAATAGCATTGGTGTTGAGAAAAATAATGGAAATTTCCCTCAATTCTCCAACTGTTCAAGCCCAACCTGTGGCTCCTACAAACTCATGGTTACCTACCTTAGATTCAACAGAATCAGATAACCTGCCTTCGCTGTTTGTGACGGCAATGATAGAAGGTCACCCATCTATCACATTAACCTGGTTTATCTCCCCACAGGCGCTGCCTGACCTGTTGGGTATTACCAACGTTTCATTTTATTTTGGGTTTCCTGCAGCTGCCACAGATTATGTCTTCCATTGACCTCACGCCAATTGGCCCCTCAGCTGGAAACTTCACAAGGAAGAGAGGACGTGACCCTGATGACACTGATCCCCACCCTCTCCCTCTTCCCCTCCTATCCTCCACCGCTCCATGCTGGCCGTACTGTTGAAGGATCTTGGACTCCATATCAACAGACACTCTGGCAAAACTCCTACAGATATACTATGGGATGGACTGCCCCAGTGGCTGCTGTGCAGTCTGGTACAGCCAATCAAATACACAGGAATACTGCAGAGCTGCAGAGGGGGGTGAACTCAGCCCGGTACATCACAGACACCTCCCTTCCCACCACCGGTAGACCATAGGACATGGGAGCACAATTAGGCCATTTGGCCCATTGAGTCCACCATGGCTGAATTATGTCCCCTCTCAACCCCAATTTCCTGCCTTCTTCCCGTAACCTTTGACACCCCTACCAATCAAGAACCTATCAACCTCTGCTTTCAATATACCCAATGACTTGACCTCCACAGCTGACTGTAGCTATGAATTCCACAGATTCACCATCACCTGGCTAAAGAAGTTCTAAATGGACATCGTTCTATTCAGAGGCTGTGCCCTCTGATTCTAGACTCTCCAACTTTTGGAAACATCCTCACACTATCTAGGTTTCAATGTGATTCCCCCCTCTGGTCCTAGACTCTGATAGTATCTACAGGAGATGCTGCCTCAAGAAGGCCACGTCCATCATCAGAGATCCCCACCATCCGGGCCAGGCCATCTTCTCACAGGAGGTACAGAAGCCTGAAGTCCCACACCACCAGGTTCAGGAACAGCTACTTCCCTTCAACCATTCGGTTCCTGAACCGACCAGCACAACCCCAATCACCACTTCAGTACAGAAACACTGTGACCACCTTGCACTACTTCTAATTGTAAGTATTGTGTATAATTTATGTTTAGTTTATATTTTTCTTGTGAATGTTGTGTATCTGAAGCTCTGTGTCTGTAATGCAGTTGCAAGTATGATTTTCATTGTACCTGTGCACACAGGTTATATAAATTGACTCTACTGTGTTTCTTTGTATTTACTGTGAATGCCTGTAAGAAAATGAATCTCAGGGTTGTATACGGTGACTTTGATAGTAAGTTTACTTTGAAAGTTGAACTTTGATCTTTGAACAAGTATTTGACAATAAGCTTGATAAACTCTCCACAGATGCTACCTGACCCGCTGAGTATTTCAAGGATTTTTCTGCAAGCTGGTTCATAACTCTTCCCAGAGCCCTGGGAACCCATACTCCGTCATGAGAGCAGGCTGGCTAAACCGTGGATTTAATGCATTGGAGAAGATCGATAGCCCGGGATAACCTCGTCGATCACCTTAATGAACACTGCCTGGTTCTTGTGCCTGTACTTAACTTCCCAGGTGTCCCGCCCGCCCCGTATAGAGACATCACGAGCAAATAATCGTGGACGGATGCAGCTCCCAAGAATTTGAATTTCTGCGAAGATCAATAAAAGCTCAGCTGTTAAGGGATTGTGCAAGAAAGTGGAGGTGATGTTCGGGTGGCTAAATCCCCAGGGCCTGATCAAGAGCGTCCTGAGAAACCGTGGGGAGACGGGGAAAACTGTTCGTGCCACCGGTGAGACACCAGAAGCCGGGGGAGGGGGTGCAAATGTTGTGCCATTGTTTAAGAATGCTTCCAAGGACACGCCAGTGAATTACAGGCTGGCGCGTCTACCACTGGGTGGTGGGAAAGTTACCGGAGAGGATTCAGAGAGACGTCAGCTTCCAGCAAGGATAGTCAGCACGACTTTATGCATACCAGATCGTGGCTCAGGACGCTGAGTGAGATTTTGGAAAAGGTGACAGAGAAAGATTCCCTCTGGTGTCCCTCTTTCTACTTGCCCTATCCTATCAGGTTCCTTCCTCTTCAGCCCGTTACCTCTTCCACATATCGTCTCCCAAATTCTCAATTCAACCCACCTACCTTCCCCCTCAAGCAACACACATTAAAGTTGCTGGTGAACGCAGCAGGCCAGGCAGCATCTCTAGGAAGAGGTACAGTCGACGTTTTGGGCCGAGACCCTTCGTCAGGACTAACTGAACGAAGAGCTAGTAAGAGATTTGAAAGTGGGAGGGGGAGGGGGAGATCCAAAATGATAGGAGAAGACAGGAGGTGGAGGGATGGAGCTATGGGCACCCGTATGGGTCCTAGCTATGCCTGTCTTTTTGTTGGCTTTGTGGAACAATCTATGTTCCACACCTATTCTGGTATCTGTCCCCCACTTTTCCCATCCCTCCCCCTCCTGTCTTCTTCTATCATTTTGGATCTCCCCCTCCCACTTTCAAATCTCTTAGTAGCTCTTCCTTCAGTTAGTCCTGACGAAGGGTCTCGGCCTGAAACGTTGACTGTTTATTCCTCTCCATAGGCGCTGCCTGACCTGCTGAGTTCCTCCAGCGATCTGTATATGAATAATTTATGCTTTTCTTTTGAATATTGAGTACCTGAAGCTTTGTGTCTGTCGGTAAAGGAGTGAGGTAGAACGGCTGATTGTGTGCTGTCGTAACAACAACCTTGCACAACATCAGTAAGATCTAGGAACTGATTGTGCACCTCTGAAAGGGGAAGTCAGGAAAACAGACACCCGTCCTCGCTGAGGGACCATCAGTGGAAAGGGGGAGCAGCTTCAAGATCCTGTCTGTCAACAACTCAGTAGATTTATCCTGGGTCCAACACGTGGAAGCAATAACGAAGATGGCATGTCAGAGGCTATATGTCATCAGAGTTCGAGGAGATTCAGTTTATCAGCAGAGATGCTCGCACTTTCCTGTGGATGTACTGTGGAGAGCATTCTTACTGGCTGCATCACCGTCTGGCAGGGAGGCTCCAATGCAAAGAATTGGAAAAAGCTGCGGCTGGTCGAAGACTCGCCCATCTTCATCATCTGGTCCTCTGGTGCCTCACCTGTTGCTGAAGAATGAGACTATCTCTGCCAAGGCACCTGCAAGGACATCTTCAAAAGGTGGCATCCATCGTTCACCATCCAGGACCTACTCCCTTCTCATTACTATACCTGGGGAGGAGACACACCAGCCTGAAGGACTGCACTCATTGGACTAGGAACAGCTTCTTCCTCTCTGCCATCAGATTTCTGACCGGTCCATGAACAACACCTCACTATCCCTCTGTCATCAGATTTCTGACCGGTCCATGAACAACACCTCACTATCCCTCTGTCATCAGATTGCTGATCGGTCCATAAACCAATGAACAACTCCTCACTATCCCTCTGTCATCAGATTGCTGACCGGTCCATAAACTCATGAACAACACCTCACTATCCCTCTGTCATCAGATTTCTGACCGGTCCATAAACCCATGAACAACACCTCACTATCCCTCTGTCATCAGATTTCTGACCGGTCCATAAACCAATGAACAACTCCTCACTATCCCTCTGCCATCAGATTGCTGATCGGTCCATAAACCCATGAACAACACCTCACTATCCCTCTGTCATCAGATTTCTGACCGGTCCATAAACCCATGAACAACACCTCACTATCCCTCTGTCATCAGATTTCTGACCGGTCCATAAACCCATGAACAACACCTCACTATCCCTCTGTCATCAGATTCCTGACCGGTCCATAAACCCATGAACAACACCTCACTATCCCTCTGCCATCAGATTTCTGACCGGTCCATAAACCCATGAACAACACCTCACTATCCCTCTGTCATCAGATTTCTGACCGGTCCATAAACCCATGAACAACACCTCACTATCCCTCTGTCATCAGATTTCTGACCGGTCCATAAACCCATGAACAACACCTCACTATCCCTCTGTCATCAGATTTCTGACCGGTCCATAAACCCATGAACAACACCTCACTATCCCTCTGTCATCAGATTTCTGACCGGTCCATAAACCAATGAACAACTCCTCACTATCCCTCTGTCATCAGATTGCTGACCGGTCCATAAACCCATGAACAACACCTCACTATCCCTCTGCCATCAGATTTCTGACCGGTCCATAAACCCATGAACAACACCTCACTATCCCTCTGTCATCAGATTTCTGACTGGTCCATAAACCCATGAACAACACCTCACTATCCCTCTGTCATCAGATTTCTGACCGGTCCATAAACCCATGAACACCACCTCACTATCCCTCTCAGATTTCTGACCGGTCCATAAACCCATGAACACCACCTCACTATCCCTCTCAGATTTCTGACCGGTCCATAAACCCATGAACAACACCTCACTATCCCTCTGTCATCAGATTTCTGACCGGTCCATAAACCCATGAACAACACCTTACTATCCCTCTGTCATCAGATTTCTGACCGGTCCATAAACCCATGAACAACACCTCACTATTTTGTTCTCTCTTTTCACTACTGATTTATATTTTTATATTCCTTATTGTGGCCTATAGTATTTTTTTATTTATTGCACTGTACAGCTGCCCACAATGCAGCAAAATTCACGAGATGTCAGTGGTAGTAAAGCTGTTTTGGATCCTAATGCTGTTGCAAGTAAGTCTTCTATTGCACCTCTGCATACATGGACTTCAGACGACAATAAACTTGTCTTTGACATTGACCTGACTTTGATTTAGACCAAACTGGTCAACTAGTAACTGCCCTTCCAGCACTGCTCCCCTGAGCAGGCAACCTCTATTCCTGCCCCAGACACGTTGGATAAACGCCACCCTTGAGAGTGATGTAAGAGTCTGATAGAATGGCTCCAAGCTGAAATGCTCTCTCACATCCCCCAACCCCATTGTGCATGTTATCCAGTTCACAGACTGTTTCCAGCAGTTCAGACTCCTGCATTTTTTGTTAATTCATCTTAAAATAAAATCGAGCTACTCGGAGGGACAGAACCCATCTACAAAAGACAGGCTTAAATATCAGATTACCGTCTGCCCAGATTTAAACACTGCTGGCCCCCATTGACTCCATCACACCCCTGGGGGAAATCGCCCTCTCCCTGTCCCTCAGAGCTTCTCTCTCTCGCTCTGGAATAACTCGGAGCAGAAGAGAGATTGATGTGTCTAGAAAGAACATTGGTCATCTCACACCATGGGGTTTGATGTGCTTTGAAAATTAATGATCAGTGTGGGAGTCGCAGGGAATTAGCAAGAAAGATCACAGTGACCTGCATTGCCTGAGATTTCTAACTTGTCCCTAGCTAAGTATAAACACACAGAGGACTTCACCCCTTCCCATTCATTTTGCGTCCATAATCCCAGTGGGACCCCACCCCTTCCCATTCACTCCATCCATAATCCCAATGGGACCCCACCCCTTCCCATTCACTCCCAGTCCACACTCTCAATGGGACCCAACCCCTACCCATTCATTCCACGTCCAGAACCACAATGGGACCTCAAATCTTCCCATTCATTCTCACCACCCAAACTCCAAATGGGAATCCCCTTTCCCATTTACTCCCAGTCCACAGCTCTAATGGATCCCACCCCTTCCCATTCACCCCCACTGTCCACACTCTCAATGGACCACACCCCTTCCCATTCACTCTAACCATCTACAGTCCCAAAGAAACCTCACCCCTTTCTATTCAACACCACTGCCCACACTTCCAATGAGGCCTTTCCCATTCCCATTCACTCCCACCATCCACACTCCCAAACGGACCTCAAGCCTTCCCATTCTCAATTTCAATCGACCCACCAACCAACTCACTCCACCCACAGAATCCCCTCCCCCAGCCCCCATTACTGGTTCTCTTCCCACAGCCCACAGTCACTTTCCCCAGCACCGACTCTCCCCCCACCCTGAATCCTCTTCTACAGCCCACAGACTTCCTCCCACAGCCCCACAGACTCTCCCCACACCCACTGAATCCCCTCCCACAGCCCAGGGGCACTCTCCCCCATCACTGACTCTTCCTCCCCCTGACCCACTGAATCCCTCCCACAGCTCACAGTCACTCTCCCCCGTCACTGTCATTTCCCCCCACCCAATGAATCCTTTCCCACAGCCCCACAGACTCTCCTCCCACCCACTAAATCCCCTCCCACAGGTCATGGAAACTCTCCCCCATCACAGACTCTTGCCCCCACCCACTGAATCCGCTCCCACAGCCCCCATTACTGATTCTCCCCCCACTACCACCCACTGGTTCTCCTCCCACAGCCCACAGTCACTCTCCCCAGCACCGACTCTCCCCCCACCCTGAATCCTCTTCCACAACCCCACAGACTCTCCCCCCTCCCACAGTCCCACAGACTCTCCCCCCTCCCACAGCCCCACAGACTCTCCCCCCTCCCACAGTCCCACAGACTCTCCCCCCTCCCACAGCCCCACAGACTCTCCCCCCTCCCACAACCTCACAGACTCTCCCCCCTCCCACAGCCCCACAGACTCTTCCCCCTCCCACAGCCCCACAGACTCTCCCCCCTCCCACAGCCCCACAGACTCTCCCCCCTCCCACAACCGCACAGACTCTCCCCCCTCCCACAGCCCCACAGACTCTCCAGCCTCCCACAGCCCCACAGACTCTCCCCCTCCCACAACCCCACAGACTCTCCCCCCTCCCACAGCCCCACAGACTCTCCCCCCTCCCACAACCTCACAGACTCTCCCCCCTCCCACAGCCCCACAGACTCTCCCCCCTCCCACAACCTCACAGACTCTCCCCCCTCCCACAGCCCCACAGACTCTCCCCCGTCCCACAACCTCACAGACTCTCCCCCCTCCCACAGCCCACAGTCACTCTCCCCAGCACCGACTTTCCCCCCACCCTGAATCCTCTTCCACAACCTCACAGACTCTCCCCCCTCCCACAGCCCCACAGACTCTCCCCCCTCCCACAACCTCACAGACTCTCCCCCCTCCCACAGTCCCACAGACTCTCCCCCCTCCCACAGCCCCACAGACTCTCCCCCCTCCCACAGCCCCACAGACTCTCCCCCCTCCCACAACCTCACAGACTCTCCCCCCTCCCACAGCCCCACAGACTCTCCCCCCTCCCACAACCTCACAGACTCTCCCCCCTCCCACAGTCCCACAGACTCTCCCCCCTCCCACAGTCCCACAGACTCTCCCCCCTCCCACAGCCCCACAGACTCTCCCCCCTCCCACAACCTCACAGACTCTCCCCCCTCCCACAGCCCCACAGACTCTCCCCCCTCCCACAGCCCACAGTCACTCTCCCCAGCACCGACTTTCCCCCCACCCTGAATCCTCTTCCACAACCTCACAGACTCTCCCCCCTCCCACAACCCCACAGACTCTCCCCCCTCCCACAACCTCACAGACTCTCCCCCCTCCCACAGTCCCACAGACTCTCCCCCCTCCCACAGCCCCACAGACTCTCCCCCCTCCCACAACCTCACAGACTCTCCCCCCTCCCACAGCCCCACAGACTCTCCCCCCTCCCACAACCTCACAGACTCTCCCCCCTCCCACAGCCCCACAGACTCTCCCCCTCCCACAGCCCCACAGACTCTCCCCCCTCCCACAACCTCACAGACTCTCCCCCCTCCCACAGCCCCACAGACTCTCCCCCCTCCCACAGCCCCACAGACTCTCCCCCCTCCCACAACCTCACAGACTCTCCCCCCTCCCACAGCCCCACAGACTCTCCCCCCTCCCACAACCTCACAGACTCTCCCCCCTCCCACAGCCCCACAGACTCTCCCCCCTCCCACAACCTCACAGACTCTCCCCCCTCCCACAGCCCCACAGACTCTCCCCCTCCCACAACCTCACAGACTCTCCCCCCTCCCACAGCCCCACAGACTCTCCCCCCTCCCACAACCTCACAGACTCTCCCCCCTCCCACAGTCCCACAGACTCTCCCCCTCCCACAGCCCCACAGACTCTTCCCCCTCCCACAGCCCCACAGACTCTCCCCCCTCCCACAGCCCCACAGACTCTCCCCCCTCTCACAACCTCACAGACTCTCCCCCCTCCCACAGCCCCACAGACTCTCCCCCCTCCCACAACCTCACAGACTCTCCCCCCTCCCACAGCCCCACAGACTCTCCCCCTCCCACAACCTCACAGACTCTCCCCCCTCCCACAGCCCCACAGACTCTCCCCCCTCCCACAGCCTCTCCCCCCTCCCACAGCCCCACAGACTCTCCCCCTCCCACAGCCTCACAGACTCTCCCCCCTCCCACAGCCCCACAGACTCTCCCCCCTCCCACAGCCCCACAGACTCTCCCCCCTCCCACAACCTCACAGACTCTCCCCCCTCCCACAGCCCCACAGACTCTCCCCCCTCCCACAACCTCACAGACTCTCCCCCCTCCCACAGCCCCACAGACTCTCCCCCCTCCCACAGTCCCACAGACTCTCCCCCCTCCCACAGCCCCACAGACTCTCCCCCCTCCCACAACCCCACAGACTCTCCCCCCTCCCACAGCCCCACAGACTCTCCCCCCTCCCACAACCTCACAGACTCTCCCCCCTCCCACAGTCCCACAGACTCTCCCCCTCCCACAGCCCCACAGACTCTCCCCCTCCCACAGTCCCACAGACTCTCCCCCTCCCACAGCCCCACAGACTCTCCCCCCTCCCACAGTCCCACAGACTCTCCCCCTCCCACAACCTCACAGACTCTCCCCCCTCCCACAGCCCCACAGACTCTCCCCCCTCCCACAACCTCACAGACTCTCCCCCCTCCCACAGCCCCACAGACTCTCCCCCCTCCCACAGCCCCACAGACTCTCCCCCTCCCACAGCCTCACAGACTCTCCCCCTCCCACAGCCCCACAGACTCTCCCCCTCCCACAGCCCCACAGACTCTCCCCCCTCCCACAACCTCACAGACTCTCCCCCTCCCACAGCCCCACAGACTCTCCCCCCTCCCACAGTCCCACAGACTCTCCCCCTCCCACAGCCCCACAGACTCTCCCCCCTCCCACAGCCCCACAGACTCTCCCCCCTCCCACAACCGCACAGACTCTCCCCCCTCCCACAGTCCCACAGACTCTCCCCCTCCCACAGCCCCACAGACTCTCCCCCCTCCCACAGTCCCACAGACTCTCCCCCCTCCCACAGCCCCACAGACTCTCCCCCCTCCCACAACCTCACAGACTCTCCCCCCTCCCACAGCCCCACAGACTCTCCCCCCTCCCACAGTCCCACAGACTCTCCCCCCTCCCACAACCTCACAGACTCTCCCCCCTCCCACAGCCCCACAGACTCTCCCCCCTCCCACAGCCCCACAGACTCCTGGGAACATCCTTGTACAACTTTCGTGCAATGGAATGATGCTAAAGGGGAGATACTGTGCAATTTAGAGAGGATGGGCTTGGAATTAAAAAATTCTCGAGGGGCAAGTGGAGGTGATTTACAATAGATGTTCCTCCATTTAGTAAATGAGGCAGGACGTATTAAAATCGTCTGCTCCATTGACTTTCATTAAGTGTAGGGCCCTGGAAAGTGTTGTCGAACAGAGGAACCTAGGGGTACAGGTGCATGGCTCCCTGAAAGTGGAGTCTCAGGCAGACAAGGTGTTGAGGAAGCCGTCCGGCACGCTGGTCCTCCTCAGTCAGGGCACTGAGCTGATGAGTTACTGGGTTGGTGAGTTGGTGAGTTGACCGTAAGACCATAAAACCATAAGACCATATGACAAAGGAGCAGAAGCCGGCCATTCGGCCCATCGAGTCTGCTCCGCCATTTTATCATGAGCTGATCCATTCTCCCATTTAGTCCCACTCCCCCGCCTTCTCACCATAACCTTTGATGCCCTGGCTACTCAGATACCTATCAGTCTCTGCCTTAAATACACCCAATGACTTGGCCTCCACTGCTGCCCGTGGCAACAAATTCCATAGATTCACCACCCTCTGACTAAAAAAATTTCTTAACATTTCTGTTCTGAATGGGCGCCCTTCAATCCTTAAGTCATGCCCTCTCGTACTAGACTCCCCCATCATGGAAAACAACTTTGCCACATCCACTCTGTCCATGCCTTTTAACATTTGAAATGCTTCTATAAGGTCTCCCCTCATTCTTCTAAGCTCCAAGGAATACAGTCCAAGAGCGACAAACGTTCCTCATATGTTAACTCTCTCATTCCCGGAATCATTCTAGTGAATCTTCTCTGTACCCTCTCCAACGTCAGCACATCCTTTCTTAAATAAGGAGCCTAAAATTGCCCACAGTACTCCAAGTGAGGTCTCACCAGCACCTTATAGAGCCTCAACATCACATCCCTGCTCCAATACTCTATTCCTCTAGAATGAGTTGATGAGTTGATGAGTTGATGAGTTGATGAGTTGGTGAGTTGGTGAGTTGGTGAGTTGATGAATTGAAGAGTTGATGCGTTGGTGAGTTGGTGAGTTGATGAGTTGGTGAGTTGGTGAGTTGATGAGTTGGTGAGTTGAAGAGTTGATGCATTGGTGAGTTGAAGAGTTGATGAGTTGATGAGTTGGTGAGTTGGTGAGTTGGTGAGTTGATGAGTTGATGAGTTGGTGAGTTGGTGAGTTGGTGAGTTGAAGAGTTGATGAGTTGGTGAGTTGGTGAGTTGGTGAGTTGGTGAGTTGGTGAGTTGGTGAGTTGGTGAGTTGGTGAGTTGATGAGTTGATGAGTTGAGACGTTCTGTTGCAGTTTTACAGAATGGTGAGGCTGCATTAGGTTCAGTTGTGTCACCCTGCTGTAGGATAAACGTGATGAAATTGGAAAGAGTGCAGAGGAGGTTTATTAGGGTGTTGCCGGGACTTGAGTGGCTCAGTTATGGAGAGAGGATGGACAGACTGGGACTTCATTCCTTGGGGGCACGGGTGGCTGAGGGGTGACCAATAGAGGTGTGCAGAAATGTGAGGCACAGAGAGAGGGTGAATGCACACGGTCTTTCCCCCGGGGTTCGGGAATCGAAAACTAGACGGCACAGGTTTAAGGTGAGAGGGGAGAGGTTTAATAGGAACCTGAGGGGCAACTTCTTCACCCAGAGGGTGGTCAGTCTGTGGAACGAGCTGCCAGAGGAAGTGAATTGAATTGACTTTATTACTTTATCCTTCATATACATGAGGGGTAAAAATCCTTATGTTACGTCTCCATCTAAATGTACAATGTGCCATTTATAGTCATTAGTAATAAACAGTATGTACAACAGGGCAGGCAATATAACATAGCAATACAATTGTGTCAGCATGAGTTAATCAGTCTGATGGCCCGGTGGAAGAAGCTGTCCCGGAGACTGTTGGTCCTGGCTTTTATGCTGCGGTACCGTTTCCCGGCTGGTAGCAGCTGGAACAGTTTGTGGTTGGGATGACTCGGGTCCCCAACGATCCTTCGGACCCTTTTTACACACCTGTCTCTGTAAATGTCCTGAACAGTGGGAAGTTCATGTCTGCAGATGTGCTGGGCTGTCCGCAGGTACAACGTTTGAGGCAGGTACATTAGCGATGGAAGTAGGGGTCCAGAGGGGTTACAGAGACAGGGAGAGGTGTGGGGGCTGGAGAGTGGTGACTGACAGGGAGGGGGTTCACGGAGAGTGTACAGAGGGAAGTTTGTAGGGGCTGCAGAGGGTTACAGAAATGGAGATGGGTGTGGGAGCCAGAGGTGTTTTGCCATTGAGATCAGTGTTAATGGTGGTTGATGGTCAGCAGAATCTCAATGGGATGAAGGGACTGTTACTGTGAAGTGCTTGAGGCCATAAGAGCAGAACCAGAGATGGAAAGGCATTGCTGTGGGGGAGAGGGGACATCAGGCAAATCTGGCACACTCACGAGCCTTGATCACCACCACCGCCTGACTCCAATCTCCTTGTCAAAAACCGGCTTATTAACCATCCGTCCGTCAGCCTCACAGCCCCCACCATGTCCAAAATGTCCAATTAAGGGAGCCAGGACAGAACAGTGTCCCTTAGTGGCTAATTAGCCGATGTTCGATCCAATATGTTCCATTCGTCTTCCGCCTCCAGGTGTTCGTGAAGTGCCCAAGGTGTGTGCATGAGAGGGAGGGGAAAGGCTCCTGCAAGGGAACTCTCCGTCCCTCGTCCCACTCACCTTGAGGGGCTAAATCTGTGTGAGAATGAGGATTTCTGTGTAGTGTTTAGCTGCAGGGGCTTCGTGACAGTACAGCCTTTACTTGTCACCAGAGGCTGAAGGGACGGCCGTACCAGCGCTGTTCACTGAGCGGGGGGCAGTGAGGAGGGAGCACTGATCTGTGGGAGGGACATTGAGGAGGGAGAACTGCACTACGGGAGGGACTGAGGAGGGAGCACTGCACTACGGGAGGGACTGAGGAGGGAGAACTGCACTACGGGAGGGACTGAGGAGGGAGAACTGCACTACGGGAGGGACTGAGGAGGGAGCACTGCACTACGGGAGGGACTGAGGAGGGAGAACTGCACTACGGGAGGGACTGAGGAGGGAGAACTGCACTACGGGAGGGACTGAGGAGGGAGAACTGCACTACGGGAGGGACTGAGGAGGGAGCACTGCACTACGGGAGGGACTGAGGAGGGAGCACTGCACTACGGGAGGGACTGAGGAGGGAGAACTGCACTACGGGAGGGACTGAGGAGGGAGAACTGCACTACGGGAGGGACTGAGGAGGGAGAACTGCACTACGGGAGGGACTGAGGAGGGAGAACTGCACTACGGGAGGGACTGAGGAGGGAGCACTGCACTACGGGAGGGACTGAGGAGGGAGCACTGCACTACGGGAGGGACTGAGGAGGGAGAACTGCACTACGGGAGGGACTGAGGAGGGAGAACTGCACTACGGGAGGGACTGAGGAGGGAGCACTGCACTACGGGAGGGACTGAGGAGGGAGAACTGCACTACGGGAGGGACTGAGGAGGGAGAACTGCACCACGGGAGGGACTGAGGAGGGAGCACTGCACTACGGGAGGGACTGAGGAGGGAGAACTGCACTACGGGAGGGACTGAGGAGGGAGCACTGCACTACGGGAGGGACTGAGGAGGGAGAACTGCACTACGGGAGGGACTGAGGAGGGAGCACTGCACTACGGGAGGGACTGAGGAGGGAGCACTGC
This sequence comes from Mobula hypostoma, assembly GCF_963921235.1. NCBI lineage: Eukaryota > Metazoa > Chordata > Chondrichthyes > Myliobatiformes > Myliobatidae > Mobula > Mobula hypostoma. The sequence goes on from NC_086098.1 coordinate 246,092,554, forward strand.
ACTACGGGAGGGACTGAGGAGGGAGAACTGCACTACGGGAGGGACTGAGGAGGGAGAACTGCACTACAGGAGGGACTGAGGAGGGAGCACTGCACTACGGGAGGGACTGAGGAGGGAGAACTGCACTACGGGAGGGACTGAGGAGGGAGAACTGCACTACGGGAGGGACTGAGGAGGGAGCACTGCACTACGGGAGGGACTGAGGAGGGAGAACTGCACTACGGGAGGGACTGAGGAGGGAGCACTGCACTACGGGAGGGACTGAGGAGGGAGCACTGCACTACGGGAGGGACTGAGGAGGGAGAACTGCACTACGGGAGGGACTGAGGAGGGAGAACTGCACTACGGGAGGAACTGAGGAGGGAGAACTGCACTACGGGAGGGACTGAGGAGGGAGAACTGCACTACGGGAGGGACTGAGGAGGGAGCACTGCACTACGTGAGGGACTGAGGAGGGAGAACTGCACTACGGGAGGGACTGAGGAGGGAGAACTGCACTACGGGAGGGACTGAGGAGGGAGAACTGCACTACGTGAGGGACTGAGGAGGGAGAACTGCACTACGGGAGGGACTGAGGAGGGAGAACTGCACTACGGGAGGGACTGAGGAGGGAGCACTGCACTACGGGAGGGACTGAGGAGGGAGCACTGCACTACGGGAGGGACTGAGGAGGGAGAACTGCACTACGGGAGGGACTGAGGAGGAAGCACTGCACTACGGGAGGGACTGAGGAGGGAGAACTGCACTACGGGAGGGACTGAGGAGGGAGAACTGCACTACGGGAGGGACTGAGGAGGGAGAACTGCACTACGGGAGGGACTGAGGAGGGAGAACTGCACTACGGGAGGGACTGAGGAGGGAGAACTGCACTACGGGAGGGACTCAGGAGGGAGAACTGCACTACGGGAGGGACTGAGGAGGGAGAACTGCACTACGGGAGGGACTGAGGAGGGAGAACTGCACTACGGGAGGGACTGAGGAGGGAGCACTGCACTACGGGAGGGACTGAGGAGGGAGAACTGCACTACGGGAGGGACTGAGGAGGGAGCACTGCACTACGGGAGGGACTGAGGAGGGAGCACTGCACTACGGGAGGGACTGAGGAGGGAGAACTGCACTACGGGAGGGACTGAGGAGGGAGCACTGCACTACGGGAGGGACTGAGGAGGGAGAACTGCACTACGGGAGGGACTGAGGAGGGAGCACTGCACTACGGGAGGGACTGAGGAGGGAGAACTGCACTACGGGAGGGACTGAGGAGGGAGAACTGCACTACGGGAGGGACTGAGGAGGGAGAACTGCACTACGGGAGGGACTGAGGAGGGAGCACTGCACTACGGGAGGGACTGAGGAGGGAGCACTGCACTACGGGAGGGACTGAGGAGGGAGAACTGCACTACGGGAGGGACTGAGGAGGGAGAACTGCACTACGGGAGGGACTGAGGAGGGAGCACTGCACTACGGGAGGGACTGAGGAGGGAGAACTGCACTACGGGAGGGACTGAGGAGGGAGCACTGCACTACGGGAGGGACTGAGGAGGGAGAACTGCACTACGGGAGGGACTGAGGAGGGAGAAGTGCACTACGGGAGGGACTGAGGAGGGAGAAGTGCACTACGGGAGGGACTGAGGAGGGAGAACTGCACTACGGGAGGGACTGAGGAGGGAGAAGTGCACTACGGGAGGGACTGAGGAGGGAGAACTGCACTACGGGAGGGACTGAGGAGGGAGAACTGCACTACGGGAGGGACTGAGGAGGGAGAACTGCACTACGGGAGGGACTGAGGAGGGAGCACTGCACTGGGAGGGACTGAGGAGGGAGAGGAGGGAGCAACTGCACTACGGGAGGGACTGAGGAGGGAGAACTGCACTACGGGAGGGACTGAGGAGGGAGCACTGCACTACGGGAGGGACTGAGGAGGGAGAACTGCACTACGGGAGGGACTGAGGAGGGAGCACTGCACTGGGAGGGACTGAGGAGGGAGAACTGCACTACGGGAGGGACTGAGGAGGGAGAACTGCACTACGGGAGGGACTGAGGAGGGAGAACTGCACTACGGGAGGGACTGAGGAGGGAGCACTGCACTACGGGAGGGACTGAGGAGGGAGAACTGCACTACGGGAGGGACTGAGGAGGGAGAACTGCACTACGGGAGGGACTGAGGAGGGAGCACTGCACTACGGGAGGGACTGAGGAGGGAGAACTGCACTACGCACTACGGAGGGACTGAGGAGGGAGAACTGCACTACGGGAGGGACTGAGGAGGGAGACTGCACTACGGGAGGGACTGAGGAGGGAGAACTGCACTACGGGAGGGACTGAGGAGGGAGAACTGCACTACGGGAGGGACTGAGGAGGGACTGAGAGACTGCACTACGGAGGGACTGAGGAGGGAGACTGCACTACGGGAGGGACTGAGGAGGGAGAACTGCACTACGGGAGGGACTGAGGAGGGAGAACTGCACTACGGGAGGGACTGAGGAGGGAGAACTGCACTACGGGAGGGACTGAGGAGGGAGAACTGCACTACGGAGGGAGAGGACTGCACTACGGGAGGGACTGAGGAGGGAGAACTGCACTACGGGAGGGACTGAGGAGGGAGCACTGCACTACGGGAGGGACTGAGGAGGGAGAACTGCACTACGGGAGGGACTGAGGAGGGAGAACTGCACTACGGGAGGGACTGAGGAGGGAGAACTGCACTACGGGAGGGACTGAGGAGGGAGAACTGCACTACGGGAGGGACTGAGGAGGGAGACTGCACTACGGGAGGGACTGAGGAGGGAGAACTGCACTACGGGAGGGACTGAGGAGGGAGAACTGCACTACGGGAGGGACTGAGGAGGGAGAACTGCACTACGGGAGGGACTGAGGAGGGAGAACTGCACTACGGGAGGGACTGAGGAGGGAGAACTGCACTACGGGAGGGACTGAGGAGGGAGAACTGCACTACGGGAGGGACTGAGGAGGGAGAGGACTGCACTACGGGAGGGACTGAGGAGGGAGAACTGCACTACGGGAGGGACTGAGGAGGGAGACTGCACTACGGGAGGGACTGAGGAGGGAGACTGCACTACGGGAGGGACTGAGGAGGGAGAACTGCACTACGGGAGGGACTGAGGAGGGAGCACTGCACTACGGGAGGGACTGAGGAGGGAGAACTGCACTACGGGAGGGACTGAGGAGGGAGACTGCACTACGGGAGGGACTGAGGAGGGAGAACTGCACTACGGGAGGGACTGAGGAGGGAGAACTGCACTACGGGAGGGACTGAGGAGGGAGAACTGCACTACGGGAGGGACTGAGGAGGGAGAACTGCACTGCACGGGAGGGACTGAGGAGGGAGAACTGCACTACGGGAGGGACTGAGGAGGGAGAACTGCACTACGGGAGGGACTGAGGAGGGAGAACTGCACTACGGGAGGGACTGAGGAGGGAGAACTGCACTACGGGAGGGACTGAGGAGGGAGAACTGCACTACGGGAGGGACTGAGGAGGGAGAAGTGCACTACGGGAGGGACTGAGGAGGGAGAAGTGCACTGGGAGGGACTGAGGAGGGAGACTGCACGGGAGGGACTGAGGAGGGAGAAGTGCACTACGGGAGGGACTGAGGAGGGAGCACTGCACTACGGGAGGGACTGAGGAGGGAGAACTGCACTACGGGAGGGACTGAGGAGGGAGCACTGCACTACGGGAGGGACTGAGGAGGGAGCACTGCACTACGGGAGGGACTGAGGAGGGAGCACTGTACTACGGGAGGGACTGAGGAGGGAGAACTGCACTACGGGAGGGACTGAGGAGGGAGCACTGCACTACGGGAGGGACTGAGGAGGGAGAACTGCACTACGGGAGGGACTGAGGAGGGAGCACTGCACTACGGGAGGGACTGAGGAGGGAGAACTGCACTACGGGAGGGACTGAGGAGGGAGCACTGCACTACGGGAGGGACTGAGGAGGGAGCACTGCACTACGGGAGGGACTGAGGAGGGAGAACTGCACTACGGGAGGGACTGAGGAGGGAGCACTGCACTACGGGAGGGACTGAGGAGGGAGAACTGCACTACTGGAGGGACTGAGGAGGGAGAACTGCACTACGGGAGGGACTGAGGAGGGAGAACTGCACTACGGGAGGGACTGAGGAGGGAGAACTGCACTACGGGAGGGACTGAGGAGGGAGAACTGCACTACGGGAGGGACTGAGGAGGGAGAACTGCACTACGGGAGGGACTGAGGAGGGAGCACTGCACTACGGGAGGGACTGAGGAGGGAGCACTGCACTACGGGAGGGACTGAGGAGGGAGCACTGCACTACGGGAGGGACTGAGGAGGGAGCACTGCACTACGGGAGGGACTGAGGAGGGAGCACTGCTCTACGGGAGGGACTGAGGAGGGAGCACTGCACTACGGGAGGGACTGAGGAGGGAGCACTGCACTACGGGAGGGACTGAGGAGGGAGCACTGCACTATGGGAGGGACTGAGGAGGGAGCACTGCACTACGGGAGGGACTGAGGAGGGAGCACTGCACTATGGGAGGGACTGAGGAGGGAGCTCTGCAATATGGGAGGGACTGAGGAGGGAGCACTGCACTACGGGAGGGACTGAGGAGGGAGAACTGCACTACGGGAGAGACTGAGGAGGGAGAACTGCACTACGGGAGGGACTGAGGAGGGAGCACTGCACTACGGGAGAGACTGAGGAGGGAGAACTGCACTACGGGAGGGACTGAGGAGGGAGCACTGCACTACGGGAGAGACTGAGGAGGGCGCTCTGCAATATGGGAGGGACTGAGGAGGGAGCACTGCACTATGGGAGGAATTTTGAGGAGGGAGCATTGCACTATGGGAGGAATATTGAGGAGGGAGCACACTGCTATGGGAGGGGTGTTGAGGAGGGAGCATTGTGTGGTGGGATGGGTGGTGATGTGCGTGGGGTGGTGAGGAGAGAGTGCTGTACTGTGGGAGGGCCAGTTAAGAGGGAGTACCACGTTGAGGGAGGGCAGTTGAGGAGAGGATCTTTCACACTATCTCTGAAAGGCAGCGGTGATGATGCCTCTCCACATTCAGGCTGTGTAGGTCGGTTACACACAGCCTGGTCCCTCTCTCCAGGGTCGGGTGCATGTGTAATCAACCCAAGGACAACAACACTGCTTACCAATTAAACCAATTTAGCTTTCATTATAGATCGAGCAGTGTGACATATGCTACATTAAGAACAGTGCATCTCATTGTTCACCTCTCCGTCTGTTGTGGGGTGTGAGATGGGCTCGATGTGCATTTCCACAGCGTGTTCACTCGTCCCCGCGAGCTCGGCACCCTTGGACAGTCAGAGTGACTGAGGGTGTGTGTGTATACGTGCTTTAGATAGATAGATACTTTATTGATCCCGAAGGCAATTACAGTGTCACAGTAACATTACAAGTGAACAGATACCCAAATATTAGAAGAGAATTAAGAAAGAATAAAAAATAAGTTACCACAAACAGTCTAACAGGAGAGGGTCATCACTCCCCAGGTTATGGATTGACTCATTATGGGTAAAAATGACATCATATCACGCTCTTTGGGGCAGCGCAGTTGTGTTAGAGTCTATTACTAAAAGTGCTCCTCTGTTCAGCCAAGGTGACATGCAGAGGGTGAGAAACATTGTCCAGAATTGCCAGGATTTTCCGTAGGGTCCTTTGTTCTGCCGGAGCCTCCAGTTTATCCAGTTTGAATCCTATGACAGAGCCAGCCTTTCCAATCAGTTTATTGAATCTGTTGGCATCACCTGTGTTGATGCCATTACCCCAGCACACCACCACATAGCAGATTGTACTGATGACAACAGACTGGTAGAACATGTGAAGGAGAGGCCTGTGTACTCCGAAGGACCTCAATCTCCTCAGGAAGTAGAAGCAACTCCAGCCCTTCTTGTACACAGTCTCTGTGTTGGTGCTCCACTCAAGTCTGTCATCCAGGTGTACCCCCAGGTACTTGTAGGCTCTCACCATCAATAGTAACAGAAAGCAATGCAGGCTTACTCTTCCTAAAGTCCATCACCATCTCCTCTGTCTTACTGATGTCAAGCTGCAGATGACTCAGCTTGTACTATTTACACCAGGGCCCTGTAGTCATCCTGTCATCCTCCCTTAATACACCCAACTATTGCAGGTGACATGATTCTGTGTTGTATCTAAAGTCATATTCATGGCTTTAAGGGTCTGTATGTGTGTACATACCTGTGTATGTGTATGTGCATTTGTAGGGGTGTGTGTGTGTGTGTGTGTGTGTGTGTGTGTGACTGTGAGTGTGTGTGTGACTGTGAGTGTGTGTGAGTGTGACTGTGTGTGTGTGTCTGTGTGTGTGTGACTGTGAGTGTGTGTGTGTGTGTGAGTGTGACTGTGTGAGTGTGAGTGTGAGCGTGTGTCTGTGTGTGTGCATGTCTGTGACTGTGAGTGTGTGTGTGTGTGTGAGAGTGTGTGTCTGTGTGTGTGTGTCTGTGAGTGTGTGTGTGAGTGTGTGTGAGTGTGTGTGTTTGTGAGTGTGACTCTGTGTGTGTGTGAGTGTGTGTGTGTGTCTGTGAGTGTGTGTGTGTGTGTCTGTGTGTGAGTGTGTGTGTTTGTGAGTGTGACTCTGTGTGTGTGTGAGTGTGTGTGTGTGTCTGTGAGTGTGTGTGTGTGTGTCTGTGTGTGAGTGTGTGTGTTTGTGAGTGTGACTCTGTGTGTGTGAGTGTGTGTGTGTGGAGTCTACTCCAACAGCTAATTCTAACACCCCGGCTCAGAATCAGAATCAGGTTTATTATCGCTGGCTTATACGACGTGAAATTAGTTGTTTTGCAGCAGCAGTACGGAGCAAAGGCATAAAATTACTATAAATGACAAAAATAAATGAATAGTGGCAAACGAAAGGAATGGTAAGGCGATGTTCATGGGTTCATGGGCCGTTAAGAGATCTGATGGCGGGGAGGAAGAAGCTGTTCCTGAATTGTGAGTGAGGGTCTTCAGGCCCCTGTACCTCCTCCCTGCTGGTAGCGATGAGAAGAGGGCATGTCCTGGGTGGTGAAGGATGCCACCGTCTTCAGACAATGCCTCTTGAGGATGCCCTCGATGGTGGGGAGGGTCGTGCCCGCGGTAGAGGTTCAATACACAACTCCAACAACCCCCAACGGTGAGGGTCTCTACTCAACTCAAACCCAGGAATCACACCGACTTCGGCAATTCAAACAGAACAAAATGTTGATTACAGAAATTAATCAGCAAACCTAACAAGAGCTCAGCTCAAACTGTACAGAATCTTGACGAACTGAAATCACTTGACGATACACAGAAAACTCACTCAGAGTTTCACCAAACAAGGATCCACACGACCCTGGAGCACATAGGAATTCAGTCCTGGTGTCCGGACAAAGCAATAACCCCCAAACGCAACCCACTACAATGCAAGACATTGAAAATCCCGTGCTAATTCAATTGTCCCAAATTGAATGAAAGTGAGAAACGCAAAGAGAGCTGAACAATCGATCCCAAACGCGACACCTGCGACACAAAGTGAAAACCCAGAGCTCGTCCAAAGACAAACAATTAGACATCAAAAATAAACAATCCAAGGAATACCGCAAACCCACGAGATGTCGCTGAGGAAAGAGAGTCCACATACTAACGGAAAAAAAGCACTTGATGAAAAAATGACCCCTGGTTGTGACACCAACAGAAACAACACCTGACACTAAATGAACGCAGTGCAGAACTTGCAAGTCCTCTCTGCCGCCTCTTCCAGCTATGCTTCTCGAGTGGTGTGTTCCCAGAACAGTGGAAAATAGCATCAGTAACACCAGTACACAAGCGAGATTCCAGAGCCGATCCTACTAATTACCGTCCCTTATCCTTACTCAGTGTTATCAGCAAGGTAATGGAAGCAGCAGTCCATAAACAAGCTCAGAACTACCTACTCCATAACAACTTCATTTCAAGTAGGCGGTATGGATTTAGATCTGATCACAGTACAGCCGATCTCCTCACCACCTTACCTCAAACGTGGAACACCTTCTCGGACAAAGGTGGAGAAGTGTGTGTCATAGCCCTGGATATCAAAGGAGCTTTTGACAAGGTCTGGCATAATGGACTCTGTGTTAAGCTGAGATCCAAAGGAATATCTGGAAAGCTGCTTAGATGGCTGCAGGGCTACCTTCATGGACAGACCATCAAAGTTGTTATCTCTGGTCAGGCTTCTGATTCTTCAACCATCAATGCATCTGTACCACAGGGTTCACTACTTGGGCCACTTCTGTTTTCCATCTTTATTGACGACTTGGTTGATGCGTGCAGTAACGAGCTATACCTGTACGCTGACGACTCCACACTATTCGCACCAATTAGAGCAGGAGAGACTAATACAGTGGCAGCAGGTCTGAACAGGGATCTTGACAGGATGAAAGCCTGGGCAGACAACTGGAATGTCACCTGTGAGCCTACTAAGTGCAAGGCGATGGTGATGTCTAGGCAGAGGAATCCATCTAACCCCGACCTGTATTTTGGGAACTGCAAGCTGGATTTAAAGAAGGAGCTAGTAAACCTTGGTGTTAATATTGACAGCAAGTTGGTGTGGGATAAACACCTTTCCACTATCTCAAACAAGGCTGGACAAAGGCTTGGAGCTCTGTGGAAAGTAGCATCCAAACTAGACAAAGAGGGCAGAGCCACGGTTTACAAAGCCCAGGTTCGAAGTATCATGAAGTATGCCTGCTTATCACGGATGAATGCCTCACCGCGTGTCCTCAGCCAGCTTGACTCCATTCAAAGAAAGGCCCTCGGGATTATAGGTGTAGATGAAGCCTCAGCTCGTGAGAAGCTAGCCATCAGTAGCTTACACCACAGACGACAGGTTGCTGCAGCTACTGTGCTGTACAAAATACACACCAGCCACAGCCCTGCAGACCTTCGCGCCATGCTGCCTTCATCTTGTGAGAGACGGTGCACCACACGATCAAGTTTATCTGTGCCTGCTCAGGCTGTTTCTATGCCTGATGCGAGAACCTACACACTGGATAGAAGCTTCCTTCACTGTGCTGTCAGAATTTGGAACAGCCTTCCAGATGCTGTGGTTGGAAACATCTGCGACAATGGGGTCCAAGCCTTCAAGAGTCAAGTGCACAAACACCTATCATCTCTGGGAGGGAAGTCACAGGCTTCTTCATAACCTCTCATGAAGGGGACCAGGACGGCAATGCTTGGTTGTTGGTAGGTAGGATTAACACCTGACTTTCAAGAGCACTTGTGAGTTATGTTCCGGCTGGACTTAGTCCTCAAACTGCTGGAGAACAGTGCAGAAAGAACAGGTGCTGTTTTCTCCCGGTAGGGATTAGTTTTTAGTTCCAAGTGCTCCTGCCACGTTTTGTCAACCTGCAACCTTATCCTTCAATCTCTTTGAATTATGGAGGACAGCATGTGTATAAACGTCTCTCTCCAGCAGACTTCATCATAATCATCATGACTCCAGTATTTCTACTATTTTTTAATGTTTCTTAATTGTACATATAATTTTTTTTGTGTTCTATCGCTGAGCAGCAGTGAACCATCTGACTGGCCTATCAGAATTCTCTTTGGGAACTAGTTGACTTGATCAGCATTTCTGATCTGGCTATTGTTCACAATTGTACTTCATTAAAAAAAACACTAACAACACCCAAGTTGAACAGCACCTCAACACTAAGCTGTTGATGTACAAGGCACAATTTAGTAACACTGGAGATGACACTAAAACAGACGGAGTCATAAACAGTGAGGAAGGTTATCACAAATTGCAAGAACTGGGTAAGTGGGCCAAGAAATGGCAAATACAGTTTAATTCAAATTTGTTGCATTTTCAAAAGTCAAATCAAGGTTGGACATTTCACAGTGAGCAGCAGGGTCCTGGGGAGTGTTGTAGGACAGAGGGCCTCGGGATACAGGTACATGGCTCTCTGAAAATGGAATCACAGGTAGATGGGGCAGTGACGGAGGTGCATGGCTCGCTGGCCTTCATGAGTCAGGACACTGTGTTCTGGAGTTGGGATGTAATGATGCAGTTACACAAGGTGTGGAAGAGGAGCTCGGCTTTGGTCATCCTGTTACAGGAAAGATCTGATTAAGCTGGAAAGAGTGCAGAAGAGCTTTACAAGAATGTTGCCGGGACTGGAAAGCTCTTACAATCCTGAGCCTTGGAGACTCCATGTCTGTACAGTTCTGTGCGAAAGTCATAGGTACCCTAGAGTTTTAATATGGTTTCAGAGTACCCTAGAGTTTTAATATGGCTGCCACAGAGCCCTGATCTCAAGATCATCAAGGCTATTTGAGATCAGCTGGAGAGACAGAACCAAGTGAGACAGCCAAAGTCTGCAGAAGAACTGTGGCAAGTTCTCCAAGATGATTGGAATAATCTACCAGAAAATTTTCTTATAAAGCTGCACGACAGTGTACCAAAGAGAATTGATGCAGTTTTAAAGGCAAAGAGTGATCATACCAAATATTGTCTGGATTTAGTTTTTCTTTGCTGTTTACTGCTCCTTATTGTTTTTTTTTTGGACATTTAGAAACTTCATGTTGTTATTTTTGAAAGCATCTTTGCTTTACGGAATTTTTTTACCTGTGCGTAAGACTTTTGCACAGTACTGTATGGATACAACCGGTCAGAATACTCTCCACTGTGCATTGATGGATGCTGTCTTCTTTGACATTGTATCAATGTGTCGGGCCCAGGATAGATGTAATCTTTGCATCATTCTGCTTTTTGCTGTTTCAGTACTTTCATTTATTTATTGAGATACAGCACGGAGTAGGCTCTCCCAGCCCTTTGAGCTTCACTGCCCAGGCCTGCAATCCCCCGGTTTAATCCTAGCCTAATCCTGGGACAATTTACAACATCCAATTAACCTTTTGGTGACATTTATATCATGTAAATGGTCTACTCTGCGAGCTTCATGTGAAAAATGAGCCTCATCGACCCGAACCCTGGTGAATATGAAGATAAACCAACCTGTATCCTTATCTGTTACACGGAGTTACACGTTTACTCCCCTCCGTAGATGCTGCCTGACTTGATGCATTTTGTGTGTGTTGCTCAAGTTATAGGGCGAGGTTGAGTAAGCAAGGATTTTATTCCCTGGTGTGCAGGAGACTGTGGGGTGACCGTATAGAAGCGTCTAAAATCATGAGGTGAATGCACACAGTCTTTTTCCCCAGGGCTGAGGAATCAAGAACCGGAGGGCACAGGTTTAAGGTGAGAGAAGAGAGATTTAATAGGAACCTGAGGACAATTTCTTCACCCAGGTGCTGGTCAGTTCAAATTTCAAAATAAGCTTATTATCAAAGTATGTATATTTCAGAGGTATGCAAAATGATAACGAGTACAGATAGGGACAATGCAGGCTGGCTTTTTCCACTGGGGTTGAGTGCGGTTACAACTAGAGGTCATGGGTTAAGGGTGAAAGTGGAAACCTTTCTGGGAAACTTGAGGGGAAGCTTCTTCACTGTCCATCTGGAGGGTGGTGAGAGTGTGGAACGAGCTGCCAGTGGAAATGGTGGATGAGGTTGAATTGGTTGTTGACTTCAGAAGGAGTAGCGGACCGCACGACCCAATTTACATCGGTGGTGCGCAAGTGGAACAGGTCAAAAGTTTTAAGTTCCTAGGGGTCAATATCACAAGTGACCTGACTTGGTCCAACCAAGCAGAGTTCACTGCCAAGAAGGCCCACCAGCGCCTTTACTTCCTGAGGAAACTGAAGAAATTTGGCCTGTCCCCTAAAACCCTCACTAATTTTTATAGATGCACCGTAGAAAGCATTCTTCTAGGGTGCATCACAACCTGGTATGGAAGTTGTCCTGTCCAAGACCGGAAGAAGCTGCAGAAGATTGTGAACACGGCGCAGCACATCACACAAACCAATCTTCCGTCCTTGGACTCACTTTACACCGCACGCTGTCGGAGCAGTGCTGCCAGGATAATCAAGGACACGACCCACCCAGCCAACACACTTTTCATCCCACTTCCCTCCGGGAGAAGGATCAGGAGCTTGAAGACTCGTTCGGCCAGATTTGGGAACAGCTTCTTTTCCAACTGTGATAAGACTGCTGAACGGATCCTGACCCAGATCTGGGCCGTACCCTCCCAATATCCAGACCTGCCTCTTGGTTTTTTTGCACTACCTTACTTTCCATTTTTCTATTCTCTATTTATGATTTATAATTTAAATTTTTAATATTTACTATAGATTTGTAATCCAGGGAGCGGGAAGCGCAGAATCAAATATCGCTGTGATGATTGTATGTTCTAGTATCAATTGTTTGGCGACAATAAGGTATAAAGTATAAAGTATGAGGTTTCGATGACAAAGTTTGGATGGGTACATGGATGGGAGGAGTATGGAGGGTATGGTTCTGGTGCAGATCGACGGGAGTAGGCTGATTAAATGGTCCAGCATGGACTAGATGGGCCGAAGAGCCTGCTTCAGAGCTGCAGCTTTTTATGAATCTATGGCTACCTTGAGATTTATTTTCTTGCAGAGGTTGCAAGAAAAATGAGAAAAGGATAGAGCAGAGGGACTTAGGAGTACAGGTTCCCTGCAAGAGGTGTCACAGGTAGACAGGGCGGTGAAGAGGGTCATTGGGCCCGCTGGCCTTCAGCAGCCAGGCTGTTGAGTACAGAAGTTGGAATGTTGTGTTGCAGTTGAACAAAATGTCACTGAGGCTGCATTTGGAGTGTTGTGTTCAGCTTGATCACCTTGCTATAGGGAGGTTGCCATCAAGCTGGAAAGGGTGCAGAGGAGATTTATGTGGATGTTGCTGGGACAGGAGGGACCGAGGATGGGCAGGCTGGGACTTTTGTCATTGAAGCAAGGAGATTGAGGTGTAACCCAACGGCAGAGACACACGGTCTTTTCCCCCAGGGTCGGGGAATCAAGAACTACAGGGTACAGGTTTAAGATGAAAAGGGAGAGATTTAATAGGAACCTGAGGGCAAGTTCTTCACCCAGAGGGTGGTCAGTAAATGGGACAAGCTGCTAGAGGAAGTGCTGAGGCAGGTACACTAACAACATTTTAAGATACTTGGACAGGTACACGGATAGGAAAGGTTTAGAGGGATACGGACAGGTACACGGATAGGAAAGGTTTAGAGGGATATGGACGGGTACACGGATAGGAAAGGTTTAGAGGGATACGGACAGGTACAAGGATAGGAAAGGTTTAGAGGGATATGGACAGGTACACGGATAGGAAAGGTTTAGAGGGATACGGACAGGTACACGGATAGGAAAGGTTTAGAGGGATACGGACGGGTACACGGATAGGAAAGGCTTAGAGGGATATCGGAAAACACTGATGAATGTCAGAGTCAAAGTCAAGTGTATTGTCATCTGCAGAAGTCTGTGTCTGCACAGGTACAGTGAAAAAGTTACATCAACATCACAGGCTCACAGCATCAAATACACAACTTTCACAAGACAAACGTAAACTAAACATAAAATACACACAATTTGTACAAGGAAACGAAACTAGAACAAAAACAAAGTCCATTGTAGTACAAAGACGTCACAGAGTTTCTGTACTGAGATGGTGATTGGGGTTGTGCCGGCTGGGTCAGGAACCGAATGGTGGAAGGGAAGTCACTGTTCCTGAACCTGGTGGTGTGGGACTTCAGGCTCCTGTACCTCCTGCTTCAGGGCTAATCTTGGAATGAGAGAGATATCCCAGCACCAGCCACTTCATTGGAGATGTGGAGAATGAGGGGCACTCCCAGCGAAGGTTCCGAAGGGATACCTCAGGGGAGGCGTGGATTCATTTCCAAGCAACTGCACATCATTACAAGATCAAGAGGGCAGTCACTTCACGCTGAGATGGGTGGGAATTCTCCTCACAGAAGACGGGATCATTGGAATTCTCCGTCCCAGAGAACAGATCTTTGAAGAGGTGGTCAGAGGGTATTAAGGGTGGTAGGGAACTGGGATAGGAGAGGACATGAGGCCCTGTGATTGATCAACTGTAATTGCATTGGATGGCAGGGAGAGGCTCAAGGGGCCGAGCAGCCTCCACCTTCTCCTGTTGTGTTTGTTAGCATCAGGGGAACGTGTGAAGGTGGGCGGGCTGACCGGAAACTGGAGGAGAGGGGATCATTTCCTGTCTCGATCGAGTGGGATATACATTAGTGGCTTCAACGGGTGCATCCGGGAAGGAATTTGGAAGATGATAGCTGTGGGGCTGGACTCATCGGACATCCCAGAGGGAAACGGGAAGGCCGAGAGTTCTGCAGGGGTGGGAGAAGGAAACGGGGTAAGGTTTAAGGCATCCATTAGTCTTGCGAGACCATGGATCTGCGCCTGGAAGGCCTTCACTCTCCAGGGCGCAGGCCTGGGCAAGGTTGTATGGAAGACCGGCAGTTGCCCATGCTGCAAGTCTCCCCTCTCCACGACATCGATGTTGTCCAAGGGAAGGGCATTAGGACCCATACAGCTTGGCACCGGTGTCGTCGCAGAGCAATGTGTGATTAAGTGCCTTGCTCAAGGACACAACACGCTGCCTCGGCTGGGGCTCGAACTCACAACCTTCAGGTCGCTAGTCCAATGCCTTAACCACTTGGCCACGTGCCCACATAAGGGTGAGGTTTATTTGTCTATTATTGTTACATGTACAGTGCCCGTGTTCCATCCGTATATAAATACATCCAGGTGGTAAAAAGGAAAGTAGAAAACAGAATGAATTCAGTGTTACACTTTAAAATAATTAAATTCAGTTTAATTAAGATTGAGAGTGGCTGGGGAACAGAGGGGTAGCAGCATGGGAGAGAGCGTCCTCTTCACTGCCCCTCCCTCCTCAATCCTGCCTCACCACACCTCATTTCTCACCGCCTCACTCACAGGCACTTCCTCCTGACCACACCCCACAATGGGGAGCTCCCTCCTCATTCTCCTCCCACCGAGTGGTGCTCCCTCCTCACCTCCCCTCCCACAGCACAGAACCCGCTCCTCACCTCCCCTCCCACAGTACAGACCCCGCTCCTCATCTCCCCTCCCACAGTACAGTGATCCCTCCTCACCTCCCCTCCCACAGTACAGACCCCCCTCCTCATCTCCCCTCCCACAGTACAGTGATCCCTCCTCACCTCCCCTCCCACAGTACAGACCTCCCTCCTCACCTCCCCTCCCACAGTACAGACCTCCCTCCTCATCTCCCCTCCCACAGTACAGTGATCCCTCCTCACCTCCCCTCCCACAGTACAGACCTCCCTCCTCACCTCCCCTCCCACCGTACAGACCTTCCTCCTCACCTCCCCTCCCACCGTACAGACCACCCTCCTCACCTCCCCTCCCACCGTACAGACCCCCTCCTCACCGCCCCTCCCACAGTACAGTGATCCCTCCTCACCTCCCCTCTCACAGTACAGACCCCCTCCTCACCGCCCCTCCCACAGCACAGCCCTCCCTCCTCACCTCCCCTCCCACAGTACAGACCCCCCTCCTCACCTCCCCTCCCACAGTACAGACCTCCCTCCTCACCTCCCCTCCCACAGTACAGACCCCCCTCCTCACCGCCTCTCCCACAGTACAGTGATCCCTCCTCACCTCCCCTCCCACAGTACAGACCTCCCTCCTCACCGCCCCTCCCACAGTACAGACCTCCCTCCTCACCTCCTCTCCCACCGTACGGACCCCCCTCCTCACCTCCCCTCCCACCGTACAGACCCCCTCCTCACCTCCCCTCCCACAGTACAGACCCCCCTCCTCACCTCCCCTCCCACAGTACAGATCCCCTCCTCACCGCCCCTCCCACAGCACAGACCCCCCTCCTCACCTCCCCTCCCATACAGTGATCCCTCCTCACCTCCCCTCCCACAGTACAGTGATCCCTCCTCACCTCCCCTCCCACAGTACAGACCCCCCCCCTCACCTCCCCTCCCACCGTACAGACCCCCCTCCTCACTGCCCCTCCCACAGTACAGACCCCATCCTCACCGCCCCTCCCACAGCACAGACCTCCCTCCTCACCTCCCCTCCCACAGTACAGACCCCCTCCTCACCTCCCCTCCCACAGTACAGACCCCCCTCCTCACCTCCCCTCCCACAGTACAGAGCCCCCTCCTCACCTCCCCTCCCACAGTACAGTGATCCCTCCTCACCGCCCCTCCCACAGCACAGACCTCCCTCCTCACCTCCCCTCCCACAGTACTGACCCCCTCCTCACCTCCCCTCCCACAGTACAGAACCCCCTCCTCACCTCCCCTCCCACAGTACAGACGCCCTCCTCACCGCCCCTCCCACAGCACAGACCTCCCTCCTCACCGCCCCTCCCACAGCACAGACCTCCCTCCTCATCTCCCCTCCCACAGTACAGTTAGCCCTCCTCACCTCCCCTCCCACAGTGAATTTTTCAGTTCTCACCGCCCCTCCCACAGTACAGACCCGCCTCCTCACCTCCCCTCCCACCGTACAGACCCCCCTCCTCACCGCCCCTCCCACGGTACAGACCCCCTCCTCACCGCCCCTCCCACAGCACAGACCTCCCTCCTCACCTCCCCTCCCACAGTACAGACCCCCTCCTCACCTCCCCTCCCACAGTACAGACCCCTCTCCTCACCTGCCCTCTCACAGTACAAATCCCCTCCTCACCGCCCCTCCCACAGCACAGACCCCCTCCTCACCTCCCCTCCCACAGTACAGACCCCCCTCCTCACCTCCCCTCCCGCAGTACAGACCCCCTCCTCACCGCCCCTCCCACAGCACAGACCTCCCTCCTCACCGCCCCTCCCACAGCACAGACCTACTTCCTCATCTCCCCTCCCACAGTACAGTGATCCCTCCTCACCTCCCCTCCCACAGTGCAGTGATCCTTCCTCACCGCCCCTCCCACAACACAGACCCCCCTCCTCACCTCCCCTCCCACAGTACAGACCTCCCTCCTCACCTCCCCTCCCACAGTACAGACCCACCTCCTCACCGCCCCTCCCACAGTGCAGTGATCCCTCCTCACCTCCCCTCCCACGGTACAGACCCCCCTCCTCACCGCCCCTCCCACGGTACAGACCCCCTCCTCACCGCCCCTGCCACAGCACAGACCTCCCTCATCACCTCCACTCCCACAGAACAGTGATCCCTCCTCACCTCCCCTCCCACAGTACAGTGATCCCTCCTCACCGTCCCTCCCACAGTGCAGTGATCCCTCCTCACCTCCCCTCCCACAGTACAGACCCCCCTCCTCACCTCCCCTCCCACCGTACAGACCACCCTCCTCACCGCCCCTCCCACGGTACAGACCCCCTCCTCACCGCCCCTCCCACAGCACAGACCTCCCTCCTCACCTCCCCTCCCACAGTACAGACCCCCTCCTCACCTCCCCTCCCACAGTACAGACCCCCCTCCTCACCTGCCCTCTCACAGTACAAATCCCCTCCTCACCGCCCCTCCCACAGCACAGACCCCCTCCTCACCTCCCCTCCCACAGTACAGACCCCCCTCCTCACCTCCCCTCCCAAAGTACAGACCTCCCTCCTCACCTCCCCTCCCACAGTACAGACCCCCCTCCTCACCGCCTCTCCCACAGTACAGTGATCCCTCCTCACCTCCCCTCCCACAGTACAGACCTCCCTCCTCACCGCCCCTCCCACAGTACAGACCTCCCTCCTCACCTCCTCTCCCACCGTACGGACCCCCCTCCTCACCTCCCCTCCCACCGTACAGACCCCCTCCTCACCTCCCCTCCCACAGTACAGACCCCCCTCCTCACCTCCCCTCCCACAGTACAGATCCCCTCCTCACCGCCCCTCCCACAGCACAGACCCCCCTCCTCACCTCCCCTCCCATACAGTGATCCCTCCTCACCTCCCCTCCCACAGTACAGTGATCCCTCCTCACCGCCCCTCCCACAGTACAGACCCCCCTCCTCACCTCCCCTCCCACCGTACAGACCCCCCTCCTCACTGCCCCTCCCACAGTACAGACCCCCTCCTCACCGCCCCTCCCACAGCACAGACCTCCCTCCTCACATCCCCTCCCACAGTACAGACCCCCTCCTCACCTCCCCTCCCACAGTACAGACCCCCCTCCTCACCTCCCCTCCCACAGTACAGAGCCCCCTCCTCACCTCCCCTCCCACAGTACAGTGATCCCTCCTCACCGCCCCTCCCACAGCACAGACCTCCCTCCTCACCTCCCCTCCCACAGTACAGACCCCCTCCTCACCTCCCCTCCCACAGTACAGAACCCCCTCCTCACCTCCCCTCCCACAGTACAGACGCCCTCCTCACCGCCCCTCCCACAGCACAGACCTCCCTCCTCACCGCCCCTCCCACAGCACAGACCTCCCTCCTCATCTCCCCTCCCACAGTACAGTGATCCCTCCTCACCTCCCCTCCCACAGTGCAGTGATCCTTCCTCACCGCCCCTCCCACAGTACAGACCCCCCTCCTCACCTCCCCTCCCACCGTACAGACCCCCTCCTCACCTCCCCTCCCACAGTACAGAACCCCCTCCTCACCTCCCCTCCCACAGTACAGACGCCCTCCTCACCGCCCCTCCCACAGCACAGACCTCCCTCCTCACCGCCCCTCCCACAGCACAGACCTCCCTCCTCATCTCCCCTCCCACAGTACAGTGATCCCTCCTCACCTCCCCTCCCACAGTGCAGTGATCCTTCCTCACCGCCCCTCCCACAGTACAGACCCCCCTCCTCACCTCCCCTCCCACCGTACAGACCCCCCTCCTCACCGCCCCTCCCACGGTACAGACCCCCTCCTCACCGCCCCTCCCACAGCACAGACCTCCCTCCTCACCTCCCCTCCCACAGTACAGACCCCCTCCTCACCTCCCCTCCCACAGTACAGACCCCCCTCCTCACCTGCCCTCTCACAGTACAAATCCCCTCCTCACCGCCCCTCCCACAGCACAGACCCCCTCCTCACCTCCCCTCCCACAGTACAGACCCCCCTCCTCACCTCCCCTGCCGCAGTACAGACCCCCTCCTCACCGCCCCTCCCACAGCACAGACCTCCCTCCTCACCGCCCCTCCCACAGCACAGACCTACTTCCTCATCTCCCCTCCCACAGTACAGTGATCCCTCCTCACCTCCCCTCCCACAGTGCAGTGATCCTTCCTCACCGCCCCTCCCACACCACAGACCCCCCTCCTCACCTCCCCTCCCACAGTACAGACCCCCCTCCTCACCTCCCCTCCCACAGTACAGACCCACCTCCTCACCGCCCCTCCCACAGTGCAGTGATCCCTCCTCACCTCCCCTCCCACGGTACAGACCCCCCTCCTCACCGCCCCTCCCACGGTACAGACCCCCTCCTCACCGCCCCTGCCACAGCACAGACCTCCCTCATCACCTCCACTCCCACAGTACAGTGATCCCTCCTCACCTCCCCTCCCACAGTACAGTGATCCCTCCTCACCTCCCCTCCCACAGTACAGACCCCCCTCCTCACCTCCCCTCCCACAGTACAGACCCCCCTCCTCACCTCCCCTCCCACAGTACAGACCTCCCTCCTCACCGCCCCTCCCACGGTACAGACCCCCTCCTCACCGCCCCTCCCACAGCACAGACCTCCCTCCTCACCTCCCCTCCCACAGTACAGACCCCCTCCTCACCTCCCCTCCCACAGTACAGACCCCCCCACCTCCCTCTCGACCCCCCTCCTCACCTGCCCTCTCACAGTACAAATCCCCTCCTCACCGCCCCTCCCACAGCACAGACCCCCTCCTCACCTCCCCTCCCACAGTACAGACCCCCCTCCTCACCTCCCCTCCCACAGTACAGACCCCCTCCTCACCGCCCCTCCCACAGCACAGACCTCCCTCCTCACCGCCCCTCCCACAGCACAGACCTACTTCCTCATCTCCCCTCCCACAGTACAGTGATCCCTCCTCACCTCCCCTCCTACAGTGCAGTGATCCTTCCTCACCGCCCCTCCCACAGCACAGACCCCCCTCCTCACCTCCCCTCCCACAGTACAGACCTCCCTCCTCACCTCCCCTCCCACAGTACAGACCCCCCTCCTCACCGCCCCTCCCACAGTGCAGTGATCCCTCCTCACCGCCCCTCCCACGGTACAGACCCCCCTCCTCACCGCCCCTCCCACAGCACAGACCTCCCTCCTCACCTCCCCTCCCACAGTACAGACCCCCCTCCTCACCTCCCCTCCCACAGTACAGACCTCCCTCCTCACCTCCCCTCCCACAGTACAGACCCACCTCCTCACCGCCCCTCCCACAGTGCAGTGATCCCTCCTCACCTCCCCTCCCACGGTACAGACCCCCCTCCTCACCGCCCCTCCCACAGCACAGACCTCCCTCCTCACCGCCCCTCCCACAGCACAGACCTCCCTCCTCACCTCCCCTCCCACAGTACAGTGATCCCTCCTCACCTCCCCTCCCACAGTACAGTGATCCCTCCTCACCGCCCCTCCCACAGTGCAGTGATCCCTCCTCACCTCCCCTCCCACAGTACAGACCCCCCTCCTCACCTCCCCTCCCACCGTACAGACCCCCCTCCTCACCGCCCCTCCCACGGTACAGACCCCCTCCTCACCGCCCCTCCCACAGCACAGACCTCCCTCCTCACCTCCCCTCCCACAGTACAGACCCCCTCCTCACCTCCCCTCCCACAGTACAGACCCCCCTCCTCACCTGCCCTCTCACAGTACAAATCCCCTCCTCACCGCCCCTCCCACAGCACAGACCCCCTCCTCACCTCCCCTCCCACAGTACAGACCCCCCTCCTCACCTCCCCTCCCACAGTACAGACCCCCTCCTCACCGCCCCTCCCACAGCACAGACCTCCCTCCTCACCGCCCCTCCCACAGCACAGACCTACTTCCTCATCTCCCCTCCCACAGTACAGTGATCCCTCCTCACCTCCCCTCCTACAGTGCAGTGATCCTTCCTCACCGCCCCTCCCACAGCACAGACCCCCCTCCTCACCTCCCCTCCCACAGTACAGACCTCCCTCCTCACCTCCCCTCCCACAGTACAGACCCCCCTCCTCACCGCCCCTCCCACAGTGCAGTGATCCCTCCTCACCGCCCCTCCCACGGTACAAACCCCCCTCCTCACCGCCCCTCCCACAGCACAGACCTCCCTCCTCACCTCCCCTCCCACAGTACAGACCCCCTCCTCACCTCCCCTCCCACAGTACAGACCCCCTCCTCACCGCCCCTCCCACAGCACAGACCTCCCTCCTCACCTCCCCTCCCACAGTACAGACCCCCCTCCTCACCTCCCCTCCCACAGTACAGTGATCTCTCCTCACCTCCCCTCCCACAGTACAGTGATCCCTCCTCACCGCCCCTCCCACAGCACAGACCTTCCTCCTCACCGCCCCTCCCACAGCACAGACCTCCCTCCTCACCTCCCCTCCCCAGTACAGACCCCCCTCCTCACCTCCCCTCCCACAGTACAGTGATCCCTCCTCACCTCCCCTCCCACAATACAGTGATCCCTCCTCACCGCCCCTCCCACAGCACAGACCTCCCTCCTCACCTCCCCTCCCACAGTACAGACCCCCCTCCTCACCTCCCCTCCCACAGTACAGACCCTCCTCCTCACCTCCCCTCCCACCGTACAGACCCCCTCCTCACCTCCCCTCCCACAGTACAGACCCCCCTCCTCACCTGTCCTCCCACAGTACAAATCCCCTCCTCACCGCCCCTCCCACAGCACAGACCTCCCTCCTCACCTCCCCTCCCACAGTACAGATCCCCCTCCTCACCTCCCCTCCCACAGTACAGTGATTCCTCCTCACCTCCCCTCCCACAGTACAGTGATCCCTCCTCACCGCCCCTCCCACAGCACAGACCTCCCTCCTCACCTCCCCTCCCACAGTACAGACCCCCCTCCTCACCTCCCCTCCCACAGTACAGACCCCCCTCCTCACCTCCCCTCCCACAGTACAGACCCCCCTCCTCACCGCCCCTCCCACCGTACAGACCCCCCTCCTCACCTCCCCTCCAACCATACAGACCCCCCTCCTCACCTCCCCTCCCACCGTACAGACCTCCCTCCTCACCTCCCCTCCCACAGTACAGACCCCCTCCTCACCTCCCCTCCCACAGTACAGACCCCCCTCCTCACCTCCCCTCCCACAGTACAGACCCCCCTCCTCACCTCCCCTCCCACAGTACAGCCCCCCTCCTCACCTGCCCTCTCACAGTACAAATCCCCTCCTCACCGCCCCTCCCACAGCACAGACCCCCTCCTCACCT
>NC_086098.1:246119954-246177454 GCF_963921235.1 Mobula hypostoma
CCATGCCCACAGTACTGATCCCATCTGTCCCTATGCCCCCATTCTCAGCCTGTCCGACAACCTTTTAACTCTCATATCTGCCTCCACCATCACTCCGTTCCAAGCAACAGCCGCCCAGTCTAAAAATAAAACTCATTTATTGAAAATTTTCGCCTCTGAACAGAAACCTATGTCCTCTAGTACTTGACTTTTTTACCCTGGGGAATAAGACTGACTGTCTACTCTATCTCTGCCTCTCATAATTTTATAAACCCTTATCACATCTCCTCTCAGTCTCCGGCGCTCCGGAGAAAGCAACCCAAGTTTGCCCAACCTCTCCTTTTCGCTCAAGCCGTCTAATCCAGGCAGCATCCTGGTGAATCTCTTCTGCACCCACACCCTTCCTGTAATGCGACAGCCAGAAACGCATGTGATGCTGCAGATGCAGCCAAACCAGTTTTGCAAAGCTGCACCATAACTTCCTGACTCTTCGACTCAACACTACGGGAAACCAGGAGTGACGCACGCATTTGTCCTTTTGAGTGGAACGTACCAAGTTGCGAGTCACTGGCCCCTCAGCAAGGCATCAACCACTGTCTCCCATTCCCCTGTACTGGGCTGAAGAGCCTGCCTTGGTGGCATCCAGATATATGACATCAAACGTGCCCCCCAATTCAGACTCGCTTGCTAACTCCTGGCACAACTCTCATGTGTTAGTCAAACACAGATCTCCCATGACACATGAATCCTGCCTGACCCTGATTATAAAATGCCTCTGGAAAAGAGGATTTGTCCTGTAGTACAAACACAACATCAACATTTCACTCTGCAGCTTGTTTACTGATAAATTGGTTTCCCTCCTCCATCTACTCTGGGCTGAGCTGCGGGTCAGGGAAGTGGTTGAGAGGGGCGGAAGTATAGTGGGACTTCATTCCTACCCCTCTTCCAAACTGGTTATACCACGACCTGGTATGGAGACACCAATGTCCAGGAATGAAAAAGCCTACAGAAAGTGGATACAGCCCAGTGCACCACAGGCATACCACTGTTGAGTACGTTTACAAAGAGCACGGCCACAAGAAAGCAGCATTCATCATCAAGGACCCCACCATCCAGACCGTGCTCTCTTCTCACTACTACCATCAGGAAGGAAGCAGAGGAGCCCCAGATCTTACACCAGCTTCAGGAACAGTTATTACCCTGCAACCAGTAGGCTCCTAAACCAGGGTGGATAACTTTATTCACCACTAACACTGCAGAGTATTGGTGGGGACGGGTCCGTCGCTGTATAACACTGGGGTACAGTACCGGTGGGGACAGGTCTGTCACTGTGTAACACCGGGGTACGGTACTGGTGGGGACAGGTCTGTCACTGTGTAACACCGGGGTACGGTACCGGTGGGGACAGGTCTGTCACTGTGTAACACCGGGGTACGGTACCGGTGGGGACGGGTCTGTCACTGTATAACACCTGGGTACGGTACCGGTGGGGACGGGTCTGTCACTGTATAACACCGGGGTATGGTACCGGTGGAGACGGGTCTGTCACTGTAATACACTGGGGTACGGTACCGGTGGGGACGGGTCTGACACTGTAATACACTGGGGTACGGTACCAGTGGGGACGGGTCTGTCACTGTTTAACACTGGGGTACGGTACCTGTGGGGACGGGTCTGACACTGTAATACACTGGGGTACGGTACCAGTGGAGACAGGTCTGACACTGTATAACACCGGGGTACGGTACCAGTGGGGATGGGTCTGTCACTGTATAACACCGGGGTACAGTACTGGTGGGGACGGGTCTGTCACTGTATAACACCGGGGTACGGTACCGGTGGAAACGGGTCTGTCACTGTGTAACACCGGGGTACGGTACCGGTGGGGACAGGTCTGTCACTGTGTAACACCGGGGTACGGTACCGGTGGGGACAGGTCTGTCACTGTGTAACACTGGGGTACGGTACCGGTGGGGACGGGTCTGTCACTGTATAACACCGGGGTACGGTACCGGTGGGGACGGGTCTGTCACTGTATAACACCTGGGTACGGTACCGGTGGGGACGGGTCTGTCACTGTATAACACCGGGGTATGGTACCGGTGGGGACGGGTCTGTCACTGTATAACACAGGGGCACGGTACCGGTGGAGACGGGTCTGTCACTGTAATACACTGGGGTACGGTACCGGTGGGGACGGGTCTGACACTGTAATACACTGGGGTACGGTACCAGTGGGGACGGGTCTGTCACTGTTTAACACTGGGGTACGGTACCAGTGGGGACGGGTCTGACACTGTAATACACTGGGGTACGGTACCGGTGGAGACAGGTCTGACACTGTAATACACTGGGGTACGGTACCAGTGGGGACGGGTCTGTCACTGTTTAACACCGGGGTACGGTACCAGTGGGGACGGGTCTGTCACTGTTTAACACTGGGGTACGGTACCGGTGGGGACGGGTCTGACACTGTATAACACCGGGGTACGGTACCGGTGGAGACGGGTCTGTCACTGTATAACACCCGGGTACGGTACCAGTGGGGACGGGTCTGACACTGTAATACACCGGGGTACAGTACCGGTGGGGACGGGTCTGACACTGTTTAACACTGGGGTACAGTCCTGGTGTGGATGGGTAGTCATGGTATAACATCGGGATACAGTGGAGGCAGAAGGTCATTGTAACTCTTTATCATAGTAGCTCTCTCTGCCCTCCACTCTCTTCTTTACCATGGAGTCTCACTCTGACATATCCTCCCTTCTCTAATCCTGTTTGGAAATTCTGTCCATTCCCAGCCTTCTGCCTTTGGCCTGCATCTTTCCACCATTCATAATCCTTTCCCAGACTTTTCCACCTCTCTCTCCTCTCCCTCTAACCCATTGTCGCATCCTCAGACCCAACACCTGCTTGAGATTTTGGGTGTGTTATTTCTCTGACAACTGCCCTGGGCCTCTCCCAGTTCCAGAAGGTTGCCTCCGGTTGTCATCGAGACTATGCATTAGGAGACGGAAAGAGTGTAAACAAGGAATCCCTCCCAGTACCGTAGTCAAAGTCAATACAAGAGTTGCCAGGTTTCAGGCAAGATGGCCACTGTTACCTCGGCAACAGGGCCTAGCCTGGCATTCGGCCTTGTTTCCCAGGGAAAGCAGAGAGGTGCTGCTCATGGCAGGCATCCATGCAGACAGGCAACACCTCCAGCTCCATGTGGGAGTGCTCTCCTCGCACTGCTGATTGCCTGCGATCTAAAAATAAGCCTCCAGGAAGCAGAAATTGCATCGGTTTGCAGCTCCCTCAGCAGAAGCCCTGCAAAGGCAAGAGCAGAATTTAAGCAGGAGCACGACTTTTCCCCAGGGACGGTTCAGCAGCTTGAAGCGAAGAACTCATCCTGGGACTCAACGGAGAGATGCAACCGTGTATTCACAGTCTGGTACATGGCCAGCACTTACACATCGCATTACTTGGCATCTAGGGAAATAGACTATATGGCAGGGTTGTCTCTTAGTTTGGTATATGTGGAACAGATCTCCAGGCGTGGGATATGGGCTGGGATCTAATCCAGTGGTTCGGAGGTTTACATATGGCATAATAGATCCCTGGGAGTGGGTTATGGACTGGGACTAATCTAGGAGTTTGGTAGGTTTATATATAAAGATGAAGCTTACCTGTATTTGTCACATGTCCGTTGAAACATACTTGAGAGTGAAATGCGTCATTTGCGTCAATGACCAGCATAAGTTGCGGATGTCTTGGGAAAGACACAAGTGCTGCCCTGCTCCAAGTGCCAATGTAACACGCCCACAGCCTACCACCCCTAGCTCGTGTGTCTTTGGACTGTGGGAGGAAACGGGAGCACCCGGAGGAAACCCACACGGTCACGGGGAGAACATACAAACTCCTTACAGGCAGTGGCGGGAATTGAACTGGCAACCCTGCAGTCTCACAGCTGGTGCTACAAAGCACTACACTGACCACTACACCACTGTGCCACCCTTCTAGAATAGCGCACCCCTGGAATGCGTTACAGGCTGGCATCGAAGAGCGAAACGAGACACTCTGGCTGTGGCGTATAGTGAACTTGGTTAGAGAAAACAGGAGATCGATGGGCTGAACTCCTTCTTGCGATGCTGTTCAAGCAAAGATTATTCAGTGATTTGGCACACACCAAACCCCCCTTCACCATCTCTCTCACGACGCTCCCCTCTCATCATACTGCTCCTGTTACCCCGGATAAGAAGAATTCTTCAACAAGGCTCCCAAGCCCTTGACCTTTGACTTTGCTTTCTTTAATTAATGCCGGGCCAATCCGTCTCGCTCACTTTCTTCGCCTTTTGAAAGAGAACTGTGTGTGTCTCTTCCATCAAAGGCACTTTCCATGTCTCGGGAGCTGCTGTTACTAGAGTTTGCCTAGCAACCGGTCTCCAAGTGGGATGGTGGATGGGAAACGTCCTGACATTATAATGGATGGCTCGGTAGGATCACAGACCTTCTTCCCGAGCCAATTATTTTAATTGTAAAGTGAGAATAGGGCCTGAAGTTGTTTAGGCCTGGCCTTCCTCAAGGACTGTTCCAACCTTTGTGATGTCCCCCTGGAAGCTTCAAGCATTCCCACACATTTTCCAAATGGTCCAGGGTCTTACATAGAATGAAGTTCCCTCCACACCATCCCATCACACACTCCCGGGGTCAGACACAGAGTGAAGCTCCCTCTACACTGTCCCATCACACTCTCCCGGGGTCAGATACAGAGTGAAACTCCCTCTACACCATCCCATCACACACTCCCGGGGTCAGACACAGAGTGAAGCTCCCTCTACACCGTCCCATCACACACTCCCGGGGTCAGACACAGAGTGAAACTCCCTCTACACCGTCCCATCACACACTCCCGGGGTCAGACACAGAGTGAAACTCCCTCTACACCGTTCCATCACACACTCCCGGGGTCAGACACAGAGTGAAACTCCCTCTACACCCTCCCATCACACACTCCCGAGGTCAGACACAGAGTGAAGCTCCCTCTACACCCTCCCATCACACACTCCCGGGGTCAGACACAGAGTGAAGCTCCCTCCACACTGTCCCATCACACCCTCCCGGGGTCAGACACAGAGTGAAGCTCCCTCTACACTGTCCCATCACACATTCCCGAGGTCAGACACAAAGTGAAGCTCCCTCTACACTGTCCCATCACACACTCCCGGGGTCAGACACAGAGTGAAACTCCCTTTACAATGTTGTAGCTACCTGATATGATCTCACAAATGGCTCCCTTGTAGAGAGAGACCAGACAAATGTAAACTAACAAGTCACATCTTTCTATCAACTCTGGGCAAGTTGGACTTCCATTGTGCTAAGATATTAAAAGTGATCGAATGTTTCCAAGAAAGTTTTCTCAGGCAATTTGTAGCTGGTCCTGTGGGAGAGTGGGGAGGAAGCCTTCAATCTTTTCTTCAGCAGTGATTCTGGACAAGTGGTCGAAGTGTTAGTGAAGGAGACCTGTGGGGCAAATTCAAGTTTATTGTCACATGCACAAGTGCGGTGAGGTACAGGCACAATGAAAGCCTCGCTTGCAGCTGTACCACAGGTACACTAGTACAGACAACACACAGAACAGACATGCACACAACATTGGAGCAAAATGCCTGTGCCAGCAGCAAACGCACAATCAAGGACAAGTCCACCGCAGTGCCAGAAGTGGTCTGTAGTGTTTTATTGCTGAGGTAGTGATTACGTTTGTGTAGGTCGGGTTAAGTGTTGAATGTTGAGGGGAAGTAGCTGTTTCTGAACCTGGAGGTGTGGAACTTCAGGCTTCTGTACCTCCCGTACAGTGGGAGCAGCAAGAAGATGGCGTGGCCCAGATGGTGGGGATCCAAAAAGCATGAGACAGAGGAACAGAATTAGGCCATTCAGCCCATTGAGTCTGCTCTGCCATTTGATCATGGTTGATTTATTATTCCTATGAACCCCATTCTCCTGCTTTCTGCCCGTTATCTTTGATGCACTCACTAATGAAGAACCTATCAACCTCCACTTTAACTGTGCCCAAAGACTCAGCCTCCACAGCTGTCTGTGCCAATGAATTCCACAGATTCATCACCCCCTGGCTAAAGAAATTCTTTCTCATCTCTGTCCTAAAGAGGTGTCCTTCTAGTTTGAGGTTGTACCCTCCGGTCCTAGACTTCACCCACTATTGGAAATGCCCTCTCCATGTCCACTCTATCTAGCCCTTTCAGTAGGTTTCAGTGAGATCTCCCCTCATCCTTCTGAAATCCAGTGAGTGCAGGCCCAGAGCTGCCTTCTCGAGGCAGTGCGTCCCGTGAATGTTGTCAGGGGCGAGGAGGGCTGTGCCCGCGATGGACCGGACTGTGCCCTCTACCCTCTTCACCGTCCCAGGCTGCGATGCAACCTGTCAGGATACATTCAACAGTCCATCTGTAGAAGTTTGTTAAAGCGCGCTTGGTGACAAGCCGAAACTCCTTAAACCTCTACGAAAGTAAAGACACTGGCGTGTCTTCATGATTGCGTCTATGTACTGGGCCCAGGACAGGTCATCCAAGATGTTGATGCCCAGGAATTTAAAACTGCTGACCTCTCCACATCTGACCCAGCAATGTGAACTGGTACGTGGTTTTCTAACTCTGCTCCTTTCTGAAGTCAGCGATTATGTCATTGGTTCTGTTGGCGCTGAGGGTGAAGTTGTTATTGTGTACCAGCTGTTCCACTTCAGTTCTGTATGCCAATGCCTTACCACCCATGTTTAAGCCAAAAACAATTGACCATAATTCTACTAAATTCAAGATAGTTATATCTAAAGGTCATCCTCTTTGAGGGGGGGTCAGCAGTGGAAAGGGTGAACAACTTCAACATCTTGAGCATATGCATCTGAGGGGATCAATTCTGGGCCCAACACATGAATGCATTTACGAAGAAGCTACACTCATTAGGAATTTGAGGAGATTTGGTATTTCACCAAAGATTGCAGCAAATTCCTACATCTATACCGTTGAGAGCACTCTGACTGGTTCCATCACTGCCTGCTGTGGAGGCTCCAAAACACAGGATCACAAAAGGCCCTGATGGGACTATACAGACATCGGAACAGTAGCAGAGATACGGGCTACAAATTACAACGAGAAACAGAAAATGCATGTCAAACAGGCGAAATTACAAGAGCCATGGGGGATTTCAAAATGCAGGTAGATTGGGAAAATCAGGTTCCTGTTGGATCCCAAGAGGGGGATTTTGTAGAATGCCTACAAGAGGGCTTTTTAGAGCAGCTCATAGTTGAGCCCACTGGGGGATCAGCTATTCTGGACTGGGTGTTGTACAATGAACCGGAATTGATTATAGAGAGCTTAAGGTAAAGGAACTCTTAGGGGTCAGTAGTCGTAATATGATAGAATTTACCCAATTACGGGCAATTTGAGAAAATTGGGCAAATACGGGCAATTTGAGAAAAAGATGCTGATGTCAGTATTACAGCGGAGTAAAGGAAGTTACAGAGGCATGAGAGAGGAGCTGGCCAAGGGTGATTGGAAGGGGTCACTAGAGGGATGACGGAAAAGCAGCGATGGCTGGAGTATTGCAGGGAAGATTCTAGCCTGGATGAAGCAGTGGCTGATTGGCAGGAGGCAAAGAGTGGGAATAAAGGGAGCCTTTTCTCACTGGCTGCTGGTGACTAGTGGTGTTCCACAGGGGTCTGTGTTGGGACCAATTTTTATTTTTTACATTATATGTCAATGATTTGGACGAAAGAATTCATGGCTTTGTGGCCAAGTTTGTGGAGGATAGGAAAATAGTTGGAGGGGCAGGTAGTTTTGAGGAAGCAGAGAGGCTACAGTAGGACAGACCGATTAGGAGAATGGGCAAAGAAATAGCAGGTGGAATACAGTGTTGGGAAGCCTATGGCCATGCACTTTGGTAGAAGAAATAAAAGTGTAGACTATTTTCTAAATGGAGAGAAAATTCAAAGGTCTGAGCTGCAAGGGAATGTGGAGTACACATGCAGAATTCCCTAAAGGTTAATTTTCAGGTTTCAGTCAGTGGTGAGGAAGACAAATGCAATGTTAGCATTCATTTTGAGAGGACTAGAGTATAAAATAAGGATGTAATGTTGAGGTTTTATAACGCACTAGTGAGGCCTCATGGAGTATTGTGAGCAGTTTTGGGCCCCTTATCTATGAAAGGGCATGTTGACATTGGGGAGGGTTCATAGGAGATTCTGAAATTGAAAGGCTTCAAGAGCTTTTGATGTTTCTGGGTCTGTATCACTGGAATTTAGAAGAATGAGGGGGTTCTCATTGAAACCTGTCAAATATTGAAAGGCCTTGATAGAGTGGATGTGGAGTGGATGTTTCCTATAGTGTATGAGTCTAGGACGAGAGGACACAGCCTCAGAATAGAGGAACGTCCACTTAGAACGGAGATGATAAGGAGTTTCTTTAGCCAGAGAGTGGTGAATCTGTGAAATTCATTGCCGCAGGTGGCTGTGGAGGCCAAGTCATTGAGTATATTTAAGGCAGGGGCTGATAGATTCTTGATTAGTCAGGGCATGAAGGGGACTGTCTTGTGTCCCTTTCTCTTCACCATTTACACCTCGGACTTCAACAACTGCACAGAGTCTTGTCATCTTCAGAAGTTTTCTGATGACTCTGCCATAGTTGGATGCATCAGCAAGGGAGATGAGGCTGAGTACAGGGCAACGGTAGGAAACCTTGTCACATGGTGTGAGCAGAATTATCTGCAGCTTAATGTGAAAAAGACTAAGGAGCTGGTGGTAGACCTGAGGAGAGCTAAGGTACCGGTGACCCCTGTTTCCATCCAGGGGGTCAGTGTGGACATGGTGGAGGATTACAAATACCTGGGGCTATGAATTGACAAGAAACTGGACTGGTCAAAGAACACTGAGGGTGTCTACAAGAAGGGTCAGAGCCGTCCCTATTTCCTGAGGAGACTGAGGAACCCCACAGCATCTGCCGGACGATGCTGAGGATGTTCTGCGAGTCTGTGGTGGCCAGTGCGATCATGTTTGCTGTTGTGTGCTGGGGCAGCAGGCTGAGGGTAGCAGACACCAACAGAATCAACAAACTCATTCGTAAGGCCAGTGATGTTGTGGAGATAGAACTGGACTCTCTGACGGTGGTGTCTGAAAAGAGGATGCTGTCCAAGTTGCATGCCATCTTGGACAATGTCTCCCATCCACTACATAATGGACTAGGTGGGCACAGGAGTACATTCAGCCAGAGACTCATTCCTCCGAGATGCAACACAGAGCGTCATAGGAAGTCATTCCTGCCTGTGGCCATCAAACTTTACAACTCCTCCCTTGGAGGGTCAGACAACCTGAGCCAATAGGCTGGTCCTGGACTTATTTCCTGGCATAATTTACATATTACTATTTAACTATTTATGGTTTTACTACTATTTATTATTTACAGTGCAACTGTAATGAAAACCAATTTCCCCCGGGATCAATAAAGTATGACTATGACTATTACCCGAGAAGGCAGGAGATTGGGGCTGAGAGGGAAATGGATCAGCCATGATGAAATGGTGCAGCAGACTCGATGGGCCAAATGGCCAAATTCTACTCCTCTATCTTATGGTCTTATGGTCTAATCCTGAACTGGAACAGGAGCTGCAAAGTCTGATTGGGAGAGGCAGGGAGCATGGGGGCTTTTGGACGTGAGGTGTGGAAAGCTCGGGGCCAGCATGTTCCTGTTCGAATGGCACGTGCGTAATGTTGATGTTTCAGGACTTCACTGTTCCATGAACATGAAACATAGACCATGGTGCAGGCCCTTTGGCCTGCAGTGTTGTGCGACCTTTCAACCTACGCCACGATCACAAACCTCCACGACCTTCTCCACAGTAAGGCAGGATTAGGGAACCCCGGCTGTTGAAGGAAATTGATAATGGAAGTGGTTTATATTGAGTCTTTGGTCAGGAAAAAGGAGGTGGTTTATATTGAGTCTTTGGTCAGGAAGAAGGAGGTGTATGCTAGTTGTAGACAGTTAGGATCAAGCAAGTTCCTTGAGAAGACTAAAGGATGTAGGTATGCACTTAAAGAAATCAGGTGGGCCAAAAGATGATGTGAGATATCCTTGATCAATTTGTAAATTGTTTTATTCTTGTCACAGGTAGCAAGATACAGTGAAAATCTTGTTTTGCATACTGTTCCAAACAAGCTGCAGAGAGTTATAAACTTTGTCAGCTCTGTCATGGGTACTAGGCTCCATAGTATCCAGGACATCTTCAAGGAGCAATATCTCAAAAAGGTGGCGTCCATGATTAAGGACCCTCTTCACCCAGGGCACCCCTATTCTCACTGCAGGAGGTACAGGAGCCTGAAGGCACACACTCAGTGATTCAGGAACAGCTTCTTCCCCTCTGCCGTCCAATTTCTGAATGGACATTGAACCCATGAACACCGCCTCCTCACTAATTTTTATTTCTATTTTTGCACTACTTATTTAATTCATACTTTAATTCACTTTTTTCCCTCTATTATCATGTTTTGCATTGTACTGCTGCTGCAAATTTAACAAATTTCATGACATATGCCGGTGATATTAAATCTGATTCTGATACTCTTCATACAAACCAGATCATTACACAGTGCATCGAAGTAGGACAGGGTAAAACAGTAACAAAATATAGAAAAAAGTGTAAAAAGTACAGGTAGGCGTAAGGTGCAAACGTTCACTGGCAACGTGTGTGCAATATGGCTCACTATTACACTGTGTGTGTGTGTGTGTGTGTGTGTGTGTGTGTGTCTGTCTGTCTGTCTGTCTGTGGCTCTGTGTGTGTTAACATGGGTGTGTGTGCCTGTGTGTGTGTTAGTGTGTGTGTGTGTGTGTGTGTGTGTGTGTGTGTGTGTCTGTGTGTGTGGGTGTCTCTGTGTCTGCCGTATTGATGTGGTGTCTGGTACAGTTAACGACTTGGCACTCGGATTCCTGACCCAGTCAGTGGAATTCATTTGGCTGGGGAATTCTCGCTCATGGAGATCTGGGCAGAGAAATAAATAGCAGCAGATATCGTGTGGTGCACGACTGTACTGCAGGCATCGAGATCGAGAGAGCCTTACTGATAGCTGAGGTTATTCGCAGAGACTTGACTGGCTCGAGATTGTTTGTCCTGAGGGTGGAGGAGGCCAGGGGTGACTGATAGAGGCCTGTGAAACTAGGAGGGGCCAGCATAATGTGGATGGTCACAGCCCTTGCCCCGGAGTGGGGGGGGGGCTAAAGCTAGGGGGCACAGGGTTAAATTCCAGGGGATTCGAGGGGCAAGCTTTTCAGATTTGTCCCTCAACTCCCCTCTTGCCTTTAACCTCTGCCTCCAACACAGAGGCAGCTCAAAATTGTACAGATTTGACAGCCTCAATGCATGAAAGCATGCAGATATAGTCAGAGGTTCAGTTGTTGTTCAGACCAAACATCAGAATGGGGAAAAATTGTGATCTAAGTGATTTTAACTGTGGAATGATTGTTGATGCCAGACAGGGTGATTTGAGTATCTCAGAAACTGTTGATCTCCTGGGATTTTCACACACAGCAGTCTCTAGTGTCTACCGAGAATGGTGTGAGAAACAAAAACCATCCAGTGGGCAACAGTTCTATGGGTGAAAACACCTTGTTAATGAGAAAGTGGCCAGACTGGTTCAAGCTGACACTTAAGGCATCCGCTAGTCTCGCGAGACCATGGATCTGCGCCTGGAAAGTCTTCACCCTCCAGGCCACAGGCCTGGGCAAGGTTGTATGGAAGACCGGCAGTTGCCCAGGCTGCAAGTCTCTCCTCTCCACGACACCGATGTTGTCCAAGGGAAGGGCATTAGGACCCATACAGCTTGGCACCAGTGTCGTAACAGAGCAATGTGTGACTAAGTGCCTTACTCAAGGACACAACACGTTGCCTCGGCTGGGGCTCAAACTCACAACCTTCAGGTCGCTAGTCCAATGCCTTAACCACTTGGCCACGTGCCCACACGTGCTGACAGTAACTTAAATAACCATATATAACAGTGCAACAGTGGTGTGCAGAAGAGCATCTCTGAACGCACAACATGTCGGACATTGAAGTGGACGGGCTACAGCAGCAGAAGACCACGAACATACACTCAGTGGCCATTTTATCAGGTACAGGAGGTATCTAATAAAGTGGCCGCTGAATGTATTACCCGTCAATGCACTGCCCTGTAGACATTTTAAACCATTTTTCTAATGCTGCTTACATTGTAAATACCTGCCGGTATTTGTGTATTTTTGCACAGTTATTCAATATTTGTACATAATTCTTTATTCTTGTTGAAGACTGTTTTTTATTGCACCACACCACAGCAAGTTCCTAATCCATGTAACTGTGTGTGGTGATTAAAGCTGAGCCTTAATCCCTCACGAAAACAACACCGTCTCAGTTAACCGCTGGGTGTTTCGGGCAGTCAGAGGGGACAGATTGAAACAGAGAAGATCATGAGGGGTGGGCGTTTCCCCTGTAAATCTAAAACTGGGGGGACATTGCTGTTTAAAAATGAGAGGGTGAAGCCACTTTAAATCACAGATTAGATGTTTTTTCTATCTGCCAAATATTTGGAACTCAGTTCCCCAAAGTGGCTGGCAGGGTGGAGATACATCTCTACCAAGGGAGGTATAAAGCGCTCTTTCCCTCCGCTAGCCTGCAGGTCACCCTTGGGCAAGGTGTAACCCCTGCTCAGGATTCCACCCCCCCACCCCAGTCAAGGTCATGTTAAGTCATGGGAGCAGGTGATGGATGGTAGTAGAAGGTGATGGACGGTTGTAGAAGGTGATGGACGGTCGTATGAGCAGTCGGTGCATCTCACAAGTCCTGGTTATGTGACCACTGACGCCAGGCAGACAATCTCTGAAGAGTGTCGATAAAGGCTGGAGCCATCCGACTTGTAAAGACACTGCCCTGAAGGAGGCAATGAATGGCAGAACACTTCTGTAGAAAAATTTGCCAGGAGCAGTCATGGTCAAGACCATGATCGCCCACGTCATACGGCACGGCACGTAAGGAACAAACGAACGATTGCCCAAAGGCAGTGGAAGCTGAATGAGATTGCTAAATTGGTTGACTATTGTCACACCTACTGAGGTCCAGTGAGAACCATGCCATTACAACAGTGCATTGAGGTAGAACAAGAAGAGAACATAGTGACCCAGTTCCAGAAAAAATGCAGTATCGGCAGAGAATAAAGTGTGAGAGCTATGATGAGGCAGATTGAAAGGTCAGAGTCCATCTTGAGCAATGCATACAAAATGCTCAGCAGGTCAACCAGCACCTGTGGAGGGGAATAAACAGTCAATGTTTTGGGCCAGGATCCTTCCTCAGTACTGGAAAGGAAGAGGGAAGAAGTCAGATTAAGAAGTTGGGGGAGGGAGGGAGTAGAAGCTGCCAGGTGAGGGGTGAGATCAGGTGAGGGGGGAGTGGATGGGTGGGGGAGAGTGCAGTAGGAAGCTGGCAGGTGAAAGGTGAGACCAGGTGAGGGGGAGAGTGCAGTAGGAAGCTGCCAGGTGAGAGGGAAAGTGGATGGGTTGAGGGGAGGATGCAGTCAGAAGCTGACAGGTGATAAATGGAAGAGGTAAAGGGCTAAAGAAGAAGAAGGAATCTGATAGAAGAGGACAGTGGACCATGAGAGAAAGGGAAGGAGGAGGGGAACCGGGGGAGCTGATGGACAGGTGAGGAGGAGGGAAGGGGTGAGAGAGGAACCAGAAGGGGGAATGGAAAAACAGAGAAGGAGGGAGGGGGAGAAATTAGTGGAAGTTGGAGAAATCAATGTACAGAGTACCATCTCGTTGTACCAGGGAACTGTTCAGTAGTCTTATTACAGTAGAGTAGAAGTGTCCTTGATCTTGGTGGTACCTGCTTTCACATGTTGTATCTTCTACCCAATGGGAGGGGAGGGGTTGAGAGAATGCCCCCATGGGTGGGGTCTTTCATTATCTCTCCAGGACCAGCACATCCTTCCTCAGGTACAAGGACCCAGATATTCCAAACGCAGTCTGTAAAGCCTCAACGGTATACCCCTACCTTTCTATTCGAGACCTCTGGAGAGGAATGCAAACGGTGAGACAGAATACCTGGCTGGGTGGTGCTGCAACGCCAACCCCTCGCAAGGCTAAAGGGCCGATTGCTGGTCCAGGAAGGGGGGAGGAGGGTGGGAACATGTATCAGTTTATACTGAAGGATTGGCAGTGGAGAGTGTTGGCAGCTTTAAGCTCGTGGGTGTTAACATCTTGGCCCAGAACGTGGATGTAATCATAGAATATAGAACAGCATATGGCCCACAATGTAATCCCAACCTTTTCAACTGATCCGCAATCAATCTAATCCCTCCATCGTACTCAGCCCATAACATTCCATTTTTCTTTCATCCTTGTGCGTATATAAGAATCTCTTCAATGTCCCTAATGTATCTACCTCTGCCACCAACCCCTCTCCATGTGAAACACTTATCCCTGACGTCCCCTCTAAACTTTACTCCACTCACCTCAGAAGTATGTACTCTCGTTCAGGCCACGGCCACCCTGGGGGAAAAGGTCTCTGGCGGCCCACTCTATCAATGCCTCTTATCATCTTGTACTGCTCTACCAAGTCACCTCTCATCCCCCTTTGCTCCAAAGACAAGAGCCCTAGCTCCCTCAACCTATCCACATAAGACCTGCTCCCTCATCCAGGTGAATCTCCTCTGCGTTCTCTCCAAAGCTTCCTCATCTTTCCTATAATGAGGCAACCAGAACTGAACACAGTATTCCAAGTAAGAGACGTGGACTGGATCACAACCTCCGGCACTGTATGCGTCTGTGTGTGTGAAGTTTGCACGCACTCCGTGTGACCACGTGGGTTTCCCCTGGGTGCCCCCGCTCCCTCCCACGTCCCAATGACATGCGAGACTGCAGTCATAAGGAAGCAGTGTCAGTGTATTTTCTTTCTCAGGAGGTCTGACTGAGCATGCGAACGAACTTCCAAAACAGATCTCGATGGCTGAAAGTCTAACGGTGTGTGAGTTTTGCGTCTTGGAGTATTGGTGACATGGTTTTCAGCAGTGACAGGCCGGGAGTGTGACAGGAATTTCCCCAATAGGACTTGGGAAATTAGTTCATTATTGTCACATGTACAGTACTGATGTTACAGTGGAAAACATTGTTTTGCATGCCATCCAGACACATCATTTCATCGCGTCAGTACATCAAGAGGGTAGGAGCACAAAGCAATAATGGAATGCAGAATAAAGTGTTACAGCTACAGAGAAAGTTTATTGCAGGCAGACAGAAAGTAGATTGTGAGGTCAAGCATCCATCTTGTTGTACTAGGGGCTTTTGAATAGTCTTTTTCTACAGATGTACTATGGAGAACATTCTAACTGGCTGCATCACCATCTGGTATCAGCGGGGCAGGGGGAGGCTACTGCACAGGATCAAAGTGAGCTGCAAAGAGTTGTAAAATTAATCAGCTCCATCATGGCCACTAGCTTCTGTAGTGTCCAAGATACCTTCAAGGAGCCAAGTCTCAGAAAAGCAGCGTCCCCCACCACCCAGACAGGGGGTACAGGAGCCTGAAGGCACACACTCAGTGATTCAGGAACAGCTTCTTCCCCTCTGCCATCCAATTTCTGAATGGTCATTGAACCCGTGAACACCACCTCACTACGTTTTTAATTTTTGTTTTTGCACGATTTATTTAAGATGGCGCTACCAAAGATGTGCGACAGCTTACTGGCAGTTTGAAAGCAAATGAATTCGATTAAAGTCATCTCTAATAATACTTTTCAGAGGTAAATTGTGGTAATCTATCACCGCAAGCAATGCAAGGCGAGTGACAGCAAAGCAAACTCGAGAGGAGTGCCCTGCTGCGCGCTGTAACATCGATGCACTTGGAGCTGGAGCCGTGCTGGTTGGAGTGGATGATTCGTAGGGGGGAAGGTGGGATGGAGGATTTCCAGTGCCCTTCCAACGTGCCCAGGTGCAAGAGTGGGTGTGGTTCTAAGCGCCGAGCCGATTTGGTGAGGTCAAGAGCGGCTTCTTCGACAACGAAATCCTGGTCCACAGTGAATCGCTGGGCGGCGAGTTCTAGGCCCGGAACGATTCTCCACAGCAGGACCCAGGTCCTAATGCGAGGTACCGTATGCCTTTTGGACAGTCTAAACGCCAGCCCAGATAGATTGGACACCGAGCAATTTGGAGAGGTTGGGAACGGCTACTCCAGCAGCAAAATCAAGGCTCGGAGCGATTTGCTGTGGTGGGGTTCAATTTAAACGCCAGCGCGAACAGTCTTGGGAGCTCCTCTCTCCACGCACTAAAGCTGTGAGACTGCCCCTGGCTGCTGCGCTTCGTGTCTGTGAGCGTTGCAGCGATTTGCCCCACTAATATGATGAACTGAATACCGAGGCTTTGGGCCTACTCCGGGCTGCTCCGCGGAATTTGGATCTAAGGGCTCAATTTGGTTCGGAATGCCGTTTTGTTGCTTCCTTCTGTTGTTTCCAAGATTTGTTTTGTTTCTCTCTCTCCCTCTGGGCACTATGGGCTGGTCCTTTTTATTATTGGGTTCTTTTGGGTTCCTTGCTTTGCGACTGCCTGTTAAGCAAACAAATCTCAATGTTGTCGAATTTACACATTTGATTATAATAAATGGACTTTGAACCTTAATTTAACTATTGAATATATATATATATTCATACTGTAATTCACAGTTTTTTCATATATTATCATGTACTGCATTGTACTGCTGCCGCAAAGTTAACAGATTTCACAACACATGCTGGTGATATTAAACCTGATCCTGGTTCTGATTATAACGGCGGGGTAAACGCTGTCCTTGATCCTGGTGGTACGTGCTTTCAGGCTTTTGTATCTTCTGCCTGAATGGGGGGCGAGAAGAGAGAATGCCTGGTGGGTGGGGTCTTTGATTCTGCTGGCTGTTTTACCGAGGCAGTGAGAAGTGTTGACAGAGTCCATGGAGGGGAGGCTGGTTTCCGTGTCCACAACTCTCTGCGGTTTCTTGTGGTCATAGACACAGAAGTCGCTGTGTATCTGTGGTGCCTGTGGTGAATCTGTAAAAATTGGCAAAGGTCAACAGGGACATATTGGATTTTCTTAGCCTCCTGAAGAAGTAGAGGAATTGGTGAGCTTTCTTGGTCATGGTGTCCAC
Source organism: Mobula hypostoma (assembly GCF_963921235.1). Classification (NCBI taxonomy): domain Eukaryota; kingdom Metazoa; phylum Chordata; class Chondrichthyes; order Myliobatiformes; family Myliobatidae; genus Mobula; species Mobula hypostoma. The sequence continues at coordinate 246,137,103 of NC_086098.1, forward strand.
AAGATTGGACCAGGACAGGCTGTTGGTTAAGTTCACACCCCAGGAACTTGAAGCTCTGAGCCCTCCTGACCTCAACACCATTGAGGTAATCTTGAGCAGACTCTTCAAGGGACAATGAGATCGTCTGGATGAAGTTCCTGCACCTTGACCAAGGCTGTAGGTCCGGATGGTGCTAATCCATCTTCCATTCATGGGAGAAAGGACAAGATTTCCTTCAACAAATCTCATCAGCCATTGGTCGCTGATTGACCTTCAACCTTTGACCTGGAGCCAATCCTAAACCAACCCTCAGGTCAACCATTCTCAACTTGGGATTTTTTTTTTGAATAAATGACCCTGAACCTTGAGTTTAGTCTCAAAGGGAGAATGTGCAAATTCTGGACAGTCAACAGCCAAGAGGCCAGAAGGGGTCACGGAGATGGGGAGGATTATAGGGGCAGGATGAGGTCATGGTGATGAAGAGGAGTGCAGGGGAGAAAGGCAGTCGGGGAGGTTGGAAGGACTGTAGAGAAGGGTAGGCAGTTCATGGAGGTGGCAGGGGGTCACTCCGACGGAGAATGGATGAGGAGCCAGAGGTGTTTATAGAGACTGGGAGAGGTGTAGGGACCAGAGGGTGTTACAGAAATGTGGAGGGGTGAACCATAAGTGACAGAGATAGGGAAGGGTGTAGGGGCCGGCCAGAGGGAGTATAGAGACAGGAGGGGTGTAGGGGCCAGAGGGAGCATAGAGACAGGAGGGGTGTAGGGGCCAGAGGGTGTTAGAGAGATTGGGAGTGGTGTAAGGACTAGAAGGAGTTACAGAGACAGGGATGGTTGGAGGGGCCAGATGGCATTACGGAGTTGGGGAGGGGTGTAGGAGCTGGAGGTTGTTGTATAGACGGGTGAGGATGTTTGGGAGGGAGGGTGTCATAGAGAGTGGGTGTGTAGGAGCCAGAGGGAGTTACAGAGACGGGGAAGAGTTTAGGGTCGAGAGGCATTTACAGAGACAGAGAGGGAAGGTGGAAACACTGGGCAGATTCCATAAACCAGAAACGGCCGTAGCTCAATGCAGAATGGGAAGTGGTGCTCCATTCGAATTAGCACCTGGAAGCAGAAGAGTTTTGGCTTCTACGTTGCCCAATGGGAATTTGGTAATTGAATCCGTTTCCATGGAAGCGGAGGGGCAGCAGGCAGTACAACTGAGATCAACAGACAACCAAGAATGTTCCTGTCAGGGCTGACGGATTATATGGATGACTTCAAAAATAGAGTCAGGCTTCTTCGGCCTAGTAGGTTCCTAATCATTTATTGCTGGATTTATTCCAATGACTGGTACCATTAACCATTTTGACATCTCTGGGATATAATTAGAGATTCAGTGTGTTGGAAAATGTATAAATCTCTTCATGGAAAGCCACTGGGGTGTGACTATCGATGGTGACAAATGCCTGATTAAGCAGTAAACAGTGCAAGGGAAATTAGACACAGTTCTTTCCTTCCGTGAGCAAAAGCCCCAAAACAGGCCTGTGCAGAATCTTCTGGAAGGGGATCCTTGCCGAAAGGGGCCCAAATAAAGTTGGAAAGATTGATCAGGCATTGGAACGAGTGTTGGTAGTAGGCTTCTTGGCCTACCGTTTCTAGGGAAACACAAAAGCCTGCCCCAGAGTTCTGAGCTCTGGGACTAAAATTACTCCTCCCTTGAGGCTTCACTTGTACAGGGAAAGCTCATTGCAAATCCTTGCAAACATGCTATGTTGAGAATTCAGCTTTTTGAAACAGCACCACCTGTGGGCAACTGAAAGGAGACATTTAATGGAACTGAGGGCAAGGCTCATCTTACACTTCTGGGTGGAGGGTAAGCAAACCAAACGGTGGTCGGCAAAGCCAGGACTGACACGTACACCAGAGGTAATAATGGCACTACAGAGAGAGAGACATGGGAACATTTGATTACAAAGACTTGTATAGAAGAGATGGGGAGAGTCTATCATTGTACAATGCCGGGGTACATTAGCGGTGGGGATAGGATTGTCACAGTAGAGCCAAGGGTACAGCACCGGTGGGGACAGGTCTGTCACTGTTTACCATTGGAGCAGTGTACGAGTGGAGATGGGCCTGTTACTGTTTAACATCATGGTATAGTGCGGTGGGGACGGGTCTATCAGTCTATAACACGGGTACAGTACTGGTGGGGATGAGTCTGGCACTGTATAACACAGGTACAGTACCGGTGGGGACAAGTGTGTCACTGTATAACACTGGGGTACAGTACCGGTGGGGACGGGTCTGTCAGTGTATAACACTGGGGTACAGTACCGGTGGGGACGGGTCTGTCACTGTATAACACCGGGGTATGGTACCGGTGGGGACGGGTCTGTCACTGTATAACACCGGGATACAGTACCGGTGGGGATGAGTCTGGCACTGTATAACACTGGGGTACAGTACCGGTGGGGACGGGTCTGTCACTGTATAACACTGGGATACAGTACTGGTGGGGATGAGTCTGGCACTGTATAACACTGGGGTACAGTACTGGTGGGGACGGGTCTGTCACTGTATAACACCGGGGTACGGTACCGGTGGGGACAACTCTCACACTGTATACACTGTAACTCATAATTACGATTGACATGTCTTTTTCAGCAACTCACAGTTGAAGGGATGATGTCAAATGCTATACACCTCACCCGGTCTCGCTGCTCTCTGAATAAATTATTTCACATTATGTTGGTGTGTGGGTTCAACAAATAAATCTTCTCTCAGAGCAGATGGGAATGTCACAGCCTTCTTGCTCCCTGTTCTGGCCTCCCTGACCTTAGCTGTTGCCTTTGCCCCACATCTGGTTCCCTGCATGTCACGTACCAGTTAGTGTAGCTCTTTACAGTGGCAGCCATCGGTGTTCTATTCCCATCGCGGTCCATAAGGAGCTCGTGTGTTCTCCCAGGGTTTCCTCCCCCATTCCAGTTAGGGTTCAGAAGTCACAGTATGTTGTGTTGGGCCTGGAGGTGTGGCACCACTTGCGTTGGTGCAAAATGACGCATGTAATTGTATGTTTTAATGTACATGTGACAAACAAAGCTGATGTTAAAGATCTTTGTGATTACACGTGTACATGGGAAGAGACAGTGAAGGGCGTTGTTTGCATCAAATCAAATCCATGAGGATAGTGCTGTTGCCGTTCTACTGATGCCAACATCGCGTGCCCACCACTTACCAACACTAACCTGTACGTCCCTGGATCGTATGAGGGACCAGAGCAGGCGGGGGAAACATGTACGGTCACAGGAGAACGTGCAAACTCCCTATAGACAGCAGAAACTGAACCCTGATCTTACAGCTTTATCTTTTATCTTACCCCTTAACCTGCACAACTGCCTGTTGGCTGAACTCTGCTTCAGGAGGGGCTGACCACTTGCTCAGTCGCAAGTTCCTCCATGTGGTGGGACCCATCACCCAGCTCTCCATCCAGCCTGGGGCAACATGTTCTCCCTCCCGCCCACTGAGGCTCGGGTGAGGTAAATCCCTGCGGTGAGGTTTGCTGAGGGGTCGGGGGAGAAGAACAGGGAGTCAAGGAGGAAATTCCAGAGCTCAGAATCTGGGAAGCTGAAGGCAAGGCCATCAGCGGCAGAGGGACAGAAACTGGAGGCTGGAATGCGAGAAGGGTGGGTTGGGGAGGGGTGTAGGGGCAGGAGGAGGTTACAGAGACAGTCAGGGGCATAGGAGCCAGAGAGGTTTACAGATACAGGGAGTGGCCTAGAGGCCCAGAGGCAGGAATCGATGTAGGGGCCGAAGAGGGTTACAGAGATGGGGTGGTGAGAGATTTCGGTATGGACCTCTGTCAAGGCTGATTTATACTTGTGTGTACCAGCTTTCGCCGTAGCCTACGCAAGTGGGCTACACCGTTGTGAGCATTTATACTTGTGTGTTGGTGTGTCTACGTCGCTCTGCAATTCACCGCCAAAACGCTAGTTGGTGGTGGGGTTTCTATGCCACTGTGATGAGTTTTTTGTGTTGAAACTCAACACGAAGAAACTCAAACTTCAAACAATGGCGACTGAAACTGAAGGAGGGTGAATTTTCTGTGCTTGTCCGGCCACTGAGAGACATGGATGAGGAAATGCATTTCAAATATTTTCGGATGTTGGCAGGTAGATTTGACAATTTGGTTCATCGTCTCCAACCATTTATTTCGCAACCGTTTACGCACAGTATACTCAGAGACTGGCAATCACCATTCGAGTTTTAGCTTCAGGTGGAAGTGAGCAGGCTGTAGCAGCTAGCTACAGACTGGCGTCAAGCACAGACTCCTCCATAATTTCGGAGGTCTGTAAAGCTTTATGGAAAGCATTGCAGCCAGAGTTCCTTCCCTGCCCTTCAGTCGCCCAATGGGAAGTTATTGCAGCGTAGGAGGAAATGCGATGCTACCAAGCGGACCAATCACAGCTGTTGCGGTCTGTGACACCGCGATGTGTAGTTTCATTTTTGGGGAGGTGTGTGTCAGGCTACAGTGTATGGTACGGAATAGGGTACGGTGTAGGGTACGCGGCTACGCCATACTTGCGGTGTCGATTTGATGCACAAGTATAAATTGGCCTTTAGACTGAATTTGATTGCTTCTGGACTGGGGACTGCAGTGTGTGTCTGTGCATCTGTGTGTATGTGTCTATCTGTGTGTGTGTGTATCTGTGTTTGTCTGTTTGTTTGTGTGTGTGTGTGTGTGTGTCTATCTATGTATGTATGTGTGTGTGTAACTGTGTTTGTCTGTTTGTGTGTAGTGTGTGTGTGTGTGTGTGTCTGTGTTTGTCTGTGTGTGTGTGTGTGTATGTGTGTATCTGTGTGTGTGTGTGTGTGTGTGTGTGTGTCTCTGTGTGCGTGTGAGAGAGAGATGATCTACAGCTTGCACACCAGCGGCTGATAGACCTTCCCCCGAGAGTCACCTCGTTATGGGATGCTGCCGTGCTCCGGCAAGTGCTGTCTGCCCAATGGCACGTGAAGGAACTGCGTGTTTGTTTGTTTTATGAATAAAACATGTGGATTCCTTCCTGCCGACTGGCCACGGAGAGCAAAAGCTGTGGCAAAGGAGGGCGCTCGAGCCTGGAGGGTCTGCAAATCTAAGAATTGGCGTGCTGTCACGACAGGTCAGCATCAGATGGCATTTCACTCAGCTCTGCAATATTTGCACAATGAAGGTGCATCTTCATTGACTACAGCTCAGATTTAACACTATCATCCTTTCAAAACTAATCAATAAGTTCCAAGACCTAGGCCTTGGTATCTCCCTGGGCAACTAGGTGAACCAGCGTGGATGACTTCCCTCATCTCAACCCTAAACTGACTCCACAACCTATGGACTAACTTTCGAGGACTTGACAACTCATGTTCTCAGTATTTTTTATTGACATACCATGCCTATAAAAGGTATTCACACCTCTTGGAAGATTTCATGTTTTATTGTTTTATAACATTGAATCACAGTGGATTTAATTTGGCTTTTTTGACACCAATCAACAGAAAAAGACCTTCATGTCAAAGTGAAAACAGATCTCGACAAAATGATCTAAATTAATTACAAATATAAAACACAAAATAATTGATTGCATAAGTATTCACCCCCTTCAAGTCAGTATTTAGTAGAAGCACCTTTGGCAGCAATTACAGACTTGAGTCTGTGTGGATAGGTCTCTATCAGCTTTGCACATCTGGACACTGCAATTTTTCCCCATTCTTCTTTGCAAAACAGCTCAAGCTCTGTCAGATTGCATGGGGACTGTGTGTGATCAGCCCTTATCAAGCCCAGCCACAAATTCTCAATTGGATTGAGGTCTGGACTCTGATTTGGCCACTCCAGGACATTAACTTTGTTGTTTTTAAGCCTTTCCAGTGTAGCTTTGGCTTTATGCTTGGGATTATTGCTGGAAAACCAATCTTCTCCAAAGTCGCAGTTCTCTTGCAGACTGCATCAGGCTTTCCTCCAGGATTTCCTTGTATTTTGCTGCATTCATTTCACCCTCTACCTTCACAACTTTCCAGGGCCTGCTGCAGTGAAGCATCCCCACAGCATGATGCAGACAACACCACGCTTCACGGTAGGGATGGTGTGTTTTTGATGATGTGCGATGTTTGGCTGATGCCAAAGATAGCATTTAGTCTGATGGCCAAAAAGCTCAATTTTGGTTTCATCAGATCATAGAACCTTCTTCGAGCTGACTTCAGAGTATCACACATGCCTTCTGGCAAACTTTAGCTGAGATTTCATGTGAACTGTTTCCAACAGTGGCTTTCTCTTTGCCACCCTCCCTTAAAGCTGTGACTGATGAAGCACCCGGGCAACAGTTGTTGTATGTACAGTCTCTCCCATCTCAGCCACTGAAGCTTGTAACTCCTCCAGAATCACAGGTCTCTTGGTGGCATCTCTCACTAGTCCCCTTCTTGCACGGTCACTCAGTTTTTGAGGACATCCTGCTCTAGGCAGATTTACAGCTGTGCATATTCTTTCCATTTCTTGATGATTGACTTAATACTCCAAGGGATATTCAGTGACTTGGAAATTTTCTTGTAACCATCTCCTGACTTGTGCTTTTCAATAACCTTCTCACAGAGTTTGTGTTCATGGTGTAGTTTTTTGCCAGGATACTGACTCATCAGCAGTTGGACTTTCCAGATACAGGTGTATTTTTACCACGATCAATTCAAACACCTCGACTATAAACAGGTAATCTCCATTTAACTAATTATGTGACTTCTAAAACTAATTGGCTGCACCAGTGACAATTTGGTGTCAGATTAAAGGGGGGTGGGGTGAATATTTATGTAATCAATTATTTTGTGTTTTATATTTGTAATTAATTTAGATCACTTTCTAGGGATCTGCTTTCACTTTGACATGAAAGTTTTTTTTCTGTTGATCAGAGTTTTAAAAAAGCAAAATTAGATCCACTCTAATTCTATGCAGTAAAACAATAGAACTTGAAAACCTCCAAGGAGAGTGAATACTTTTTACTGTATGGACTGTATCATATACTCTTTAATTTGCACGGTTTATTTGTTTTGAACATTGCTGTTTGTCAGTCTTTATGTAGTTTTTCATTGAGGCTATCGTAATCCTTTGTTCCACCATGAATGCCTACAAGAAAATGAATCTCAGGTTAGTATCTGGTGACATTTACGTACTTCAATAATAAATTGGCTTTGAAGGCTCTATCCACCTTCACCTCCCTCTTTTGACTTCAGAGCATTGCTGTCTTGGTGTGGGTCAGGCCTTGTCTGGAATAAAGCTGGAAGAGGAGAGAGTTAACAAATTAGATAATAAATCAAATTTATTATCCAAGTAGGTATATGTTAATCTCTCTCTCTCTCTCTCTCTCTCTCTCTCTCTCTCTCTCTCTCTCTCTCTCTCTCTGCAGTTTTGGTCTCCAAATTTGAGGAAGGACATTCTTGCTATTGAGGGAGTGCAGCGTAGGTTCACAAGGTTAATTCCCAGGATGGCAGGACTGTCATATAGCGAAAGATTGGAGCGACTGGGCTTGTATACTCTGGAATTTAGAAGGCTGAGAGGGGATCTTATTGAAACATATAAGATTATTAAGGGATTGGACACGCTGCAGGCAGGAAGCATGTTCCCGCTGATGGGTGAGTCCAGAGCCAGAGGCCACAGTTTAAGAATGAGGGGTAGGCCATTTAGAACGGAGTTGAGGACAAACTTTTTCACCCAGAGAGTGGTGGATATATGGAATGCTCTGCCCCAGAAGGCTGTGGAGGCCAAGTCTCTGGATGCTTTCAAAAAAGAGATGGATAGAGCTCTTAAAGATAGCAGAATCAAAGGTTACGGGGGTAGGGCAGGAACTGGATACTGATTGTGGATGATCAGCCATGATCACAGTGAATGGTGGTGCTGGCTCGAAGGGCCGAATGGCCTACTCCTGCACCTATTGTCTATTCTCTCTCTCTCTCTCTCTCTCTCTATATATATATATATATAGATATAGATATATATATATATACCTAAGCATTTTAGGAACAGCTTCTTCCTCTCTACCATCAAATTTCTCAACTGGCAATGAACCCATGAACACTCCCTCACTAACTAACTCTTGCTTATTCAATTTTATTTACATATGTTTCTTATTGTAATTGAGAGTATAGTTTATATATTGCATTGTACTGCTGCCACAAAACAACAAACTTTCGGACATATGTCAGTAATGATAAACAGGATCCTCTGATGCCATATTCTGCCTTGAGTTTTGTTTTCTTGCAGGAGTTTACAGGGAAATGGAAATGCAATAGAATTTACAAAAAACAGACACAGACTGACAAGCAAAAGAAGTCAAAATGTGCAAATAAAAAGTAATACTGAGAACGTGAGTTGTAAAGAGTCCCTGAAAGTGACTCTGTAGGTCATAGAATCAGTTGAGATTAGTGGTGAATGAAGTTGTCCCATGCTGGTTCAGAAGCCTGATGGTTGTCGGGTAATAACTGACCCTGAAGTTGGTTCTGTGGGACCTAAGGCTCCTGTAGCTCCTGTCCGGTGGTAGAAGTGAGAAGAGGGGATAGTGGGGGGTGGTCTTTGATGATGGATCCTGTGGCAGCGCTCCATGTAAGTGTGCTCAACGGTGGGGAGGGCTTTGCCTGTGATGGTCTGGGCTGTGTCCACCACTTTCTGTGAGCTGTTCTGTTCAAGGGTGTTGGTATTTACACACCAGGCCACAATGAAACCAGTCAGGATACTCTCCACTGTGCATCTTTAGAAGGTTGTTAAAGTGTTTGTGACGTGCTGAATCTACACAAACCACTGAGAAAGTAGGAGCATTGTCGTGCCTTTGTGAGGACACGCACTGGTCCCAGGACAAATTGTGGCAGGAGGAGAGAGAGCAGCATGCCGTGCGTGCGCGGCCCTCCGGTGAAAAATGATGTTGTATCCGTTAAATAGGGGCCGTGGACAATTCTGATTTGATGGAGACGGACGTGAAAGCACAGAGGAACATCTGGAGAAATTTCTGAAACGCCAGTTCGCTGCTGTTGTTACTGCGCGATCGGGAATCTTCCGGAGGGAAGGCCTCAAAATCCCCGGCTTTGCCTGCTGTTGGCAGCCGAGATTGAGGTCGAATCGTTCGGACAGAGATGGCGCTCAGTACTCGGTGTCGGAGAGCTGATTCGGAGGCTCGAAGTTTTCGAACGACTCAGAGTCGGACTGTGGTCGGGCATGGCAGGGAGAGTTTTTCTTCCTTCTCCCGTCTGCGTGAGATGTGGGACATTTGAGAGACTTTAAACTTTTTACTGTGCTCATGGACTTCTTCATCAAGTTATGGTATTGTTGCACTGTTGTAACTATATGTTTTAATTATGTGGTTTTGTTAGTTTTTACAGTCTTGGTCTGTCCTGTGTTTTGTGATATCACACCGGAGGAAATATTGTATCATTTCTTAATGCATGCATCACTAAATGACAATAAAAGAGGACTGCGTGTCTTCTTCAGAATCTAAATCCTCTGATATGTTACCACCTCGAATTTAAAGCCGCTGGCCATCTCCACCTCCATTATTCTAATGAGGAGTGGCTCATTTGCCCTCTTTCCGCTGCACCACCCCACCTCCCCCATGATCTATTAGCAAATTCTTCCCCTGACCCTGACCCGTTCATTATGCTCACATGTACTGTGGAAGAGCCTTGTTTTGCATTACAAGAACCAAGGACATAGCCTCAAGATTCGGGGGAGTAGATTTAGGATGGAGATGAGGAGGAACTGCTTTTCCCAGAGGGCGGTGAATCTGTGGAATTCCCTGCCCAATGAAGCAGTGGAGGATTCCTCAGTAAATATAATTAAGACAACGTTGAATAGAATTTTGCCAGCTGGTGGCGTAGTGGCATCAGCACCGGACTTCGGAGCGAAGGCTCCCGAGTTCGAATCCAGCCGGCTCCCTTGCACACTTTCCATCCGTGCTGGGTTGAACATCAAGCGAGCAACTTGGCCTCGTAAAAATAAGAAAGCTTGCTAAAAAATCGCCGGCATGACGGCGTCCCGATGACTCCACTCAAAGTTAAGGGCTTTCTTCTTCTTTCTGAATAGATTTTTGCATCGTAGAGGAATTAAAGGTTATGGGAAAAAGGCAGGTAGGTGGAGGTGAGTTCATGGCCAGATCAGCCATGATCTTATTGAACGGTGGAGCAGGTTTGATGGGCTGGATGGCCGACTCCTTTTCCTATTTCTTATGTTTCTTATGTTTTATATTTTTATCCTTACAGATCATTTCATCACAACAGTGCATTGAGCTAGTACAAGGTAAAGCAATAACAGAATGCAGAATAGAGTGTCACAGTTACGGAGAAAGTGCAGTACAGACAGACAATAAAGTGCAAGGTCATGATGAGGTAGACTGTGATGCTTTGTGTCCCATCATATCGCACAAGGGGACAATAGTCTTATTACATGGATTCCAGACAGAATATTCTGTATATAGACATGGTTAGGTAGATTCTTGCATAGCTGGGTTATGGGGAAAAGGCAGGTATTTTTGAGCTAAGTCCAAGGCCGGATCAGTTATGATCTGACTGAATGGTGGAGCAGGATGGCTGACTCCTCACTCCTTGGTCTTATAACAGCAGACAGAAGCTGTCCCTGAGCCTGGCGGGACTTGCTTTCTGGATTTTGTACCTTCTGCTCAATGTGAAAGGGGAGAAGAGAGGATGCCCAGGATGGGAGGGGCACTGGCTGTTGTTTGATTACTCTGGCTGTTGTTCCGAGGCGGTGAGCAGTGTGAACAGTGGGGAGGGGAGGTTGGGTTCTGTGATGTGCTGATCTGTGTCCGTGGTGTATCCGGATAAAATGCTCCATTACTTGCACAGTTCTCTCATAAAGAGAATTCCTACAGATCACTGTTACCCCATCCTCCCTCTCCCATTCGGAATCGCTGACCCCTCAGTTTTAGATACCACCGCTAAGGCACCAACTGCCCAGCCCCTCTCCGTACAGCACAGAACAGACCAGCACCGTACAGGCCCTTTGGCCCACAATGGTATGCCAATCCTTAAGCACAAACACTGACCCTAACATCCCTCTCTGACCAGGGGGACGGTGGGGGGGGGGGCGGGGGCACAGCGGCACAGTGGGTAGAGTCGCTTCCTCGTGGCTCCAGAGACCCGGATCCAATCCTGACCTCCGGCATTCTGAGTGTGAGTGTGTGTGTGTGTGTGTTATTATGTGTGTGTGTGTGTGTGTGTGTGTCTCTGTCTATTATTATGTGTGTGTGTGTGTCTGTCTGTCTGTCTGTCTGTGTGTGTGTTAGTGAGTGTGTGTGTGTCTCTGTCTATTATTATGTGTGTGTGTCTGTGTCTCTGGGTGTGTTATTGTGTGTGTGTGTGTGTCTGTGTCTCTGGGTGTGTTATTGTGTGTGTGTCTGTGTGTGTGTGTGTGTGTGTGTGTGTGTTATTATGTGTGTGTGTGTGTGTGTGTGTGTGTGTGTCTGTGTCTCTGGGTGTGTTATTGTGTGTGTGTGTGTGTGTGTGTGTAGTTCACACAGTCTCCCTGTGACCCTCTGGGTTCCACCACCCCTCCCCCCAGTACTCCCACATCTCAACCATGTGTGGGGCCGGTGGTTACTCAGCCACTGTAAGTCGTGGCTGAGGTGTAGAATCCAGGGGAAGCTGCTGGGAATGTGGGGAGAGTGAAATACGGATGGGTGTAAATGACTGGTTTGTGGTCAGCACAGACTTGATGGGCTGAAAGGCCTGTTCACCTGCTGTATTGTTCAATAACCATAAATCATAAACTAAACTAATCCGTCATGGGAACAGGCCCTTGGAAACTGAATTATAGTCACACAGTGCATAAGCAGACCCTTCGGCCCATTTTAGCCATGATGACCAGTTCCTATCTAAGCTTCTCCCGTTTGCCCTCTAAACCTTTCCCATCTGTGTACCTGTCCGTATCCCTCTAAACCTTTCCCATCCGTGTACCAGTCCGTATCCCTCTAAACCTTTCCTATCCGTGTACCCGTCCGTATCCCTCTAAACCTTTCCTATCCGTGTACCCGTCCGTATCCCTCTAAGCCTTTCCTATCCGTGTACCTGTCCGTATCCCTCTAAACCTTTCCTATCCATGTACCTGTCCGTATCCCTCTAAACCTTTCCTATCCGTGTACCCGTCCGTATCCCTCTAAACCTTTCCTATCCGTGTACCCGTCCGTATCCCTCTAAACCTTTCCTATCCGTGTACCCGTCCGTATCCCTCTAAACCTTTCCTATCCGTGTACCCGTCCGTATCCCTCTAAACCTTTCCTATCCGTGTACCGGTCCATATCCCTCTAAACCTTTCCTATCCGTGTACCCGTCCATATCCCTCTAAACCTTTCCTATCCGTGTACCTGTCCGTATCCCTCTAAACCTTTCCTATCCGTGTACCCGTCCATATCCCTCTAAACCTTTCCTATCCGTGTACCTGTCCGTATCCCTCTAAACCTTTCCTATCCGTGTACCCGTCCATATCCCTCTAAACCTTTCCTATCCGTGTACCCGTCCGTATCCCTCTAAACCTTTCCTATCCGTGTACCTGTCCATATCCCTCTAAACCTTTCCTATCCGTGTACCCGTCCGTATCCCTCTAAACCTTTCCTATCCGTGTACCTGTCCATATCCCTCTAAACCTTTCCTATCCGTGTACCTGTCCATATCCCTCTAAACCTTTCCTATCTGTGTACCCGTCCGTATCCCTCTAAACCTTTCCTATCTGTGTACCCGTCCGTATCCCTCCAAACCTTTCCTATCCGTGTACCTGTCCGTATCCCTCTAAACCTTTCCTATCCGTGTACCTGTCCATATCCCTCTAAACCTTTCCTATCTGTGTACCCGTCCGTATCCCTCTAAACCTTTCCTATCTGTGTACCCGTCCGTATCCCTCTAAACCTTTCCTATCCGTGTACCTGTCCGTATCCCTCTAAACCTTTCCTAACCGTGTACCTGTCCGTATCCCTCTAAACCTTCCCTATCCCTGTACCTGTCCGTATCCCTCTAAACCTTTCCCATCCGTGCACCTGTCCGTATCCCTCTAAACCTTTCCTATCTGTGTACCCGTCCGTATCCCTCTAAACCTTTCCTATCCGTCTACCTGTCCATATCCCTCTAAACCTTTCCTATCCGTGTACCTGTCCGTATCCCTCTAAACCTTTCCCATCCGTGTACCTGTCCATATCCCTCTAAACCTTTCCTATCCGTGTACCCGTCCGTATCCCTCTAAACCTTTCCTATCCGTGTACCCGTCCATATCCCTCTAAACCTTTCCTATCCGTGTACCCGTCCGTATCCCTCTAAACCTTTCCTATCCGTGTACCCGTCCATATCCCTCTAAACCTTTCCTATCCGTGTACCCGTCCGTATCCCTCTAAACCTTTCCTATCCGTGTACCCGTCCGCATCCCTCTAAACCTTTCCTATCCGTGTACCTGTCCGTATCCCTCTAAACCTTTCCTATCCGTGTACCTGTCCGTATCCCTCTAAACCTTTCCTATCCGTGTACCCGTCCGTATCCCTCTAAACCTTTCCTATCCGTGTACCTGTCCATATCCCTCTAAACCTTTCCTATCCGTGTACCTGTCCACATCCCTCTAAAACTTTCCTATCCGTGTACCTGTCCGGATCCCTCTAAACCTTTCCTATCCGTGTACCTGTCCGTATCCCTCTAAACCTTTCCTATCCGTGTACCCGTCCATATCCCTCTAAACCTTTCCTATCCGTGTACCCGTCCGTATCCCTCTAAACCTTTCCTATCCGTGTACCTGTCCGTATCCCTCTAAACCTTTCCTATCCGTGTACCTGTCCGTATCCCTCTAAACCTTTCCTATCCGTGTACCTGTCCATATCCCACTAAACCTTTCCTATCCGTGTACCTGTCCGTATCCCTCTAAACCTTTCCTATCCGTGTACCCGTCCATATCCCTCTAAACCTTTCCTATCCGTGTACCCGTCCGTATCCCTCTAAACCTTTCCTATCCGTGTACCCGTCCATATCCCTCTAAACCTTTCCTATCCGTGTACCCGTCCATATCCCTCTAAACCTTTCCTATCCGTGTACCTGTCCGTATCCCTCTAAACCTTTCCTATCCGTGTACCCGTCCATATCCCTCTAAACCTTTCCTATCCGTGTACCCGTCCGTATCCCTCTAAACCTTTCCTATCCGTGTACCTGTCCATATCCCTCTAAACCTTTCCTATCCGTGTACCCGTCCGTATCCCTCTAAACCTTTCCTATCCGTGTACCTGTCCATATCCCTCTAAACCTTTCCTATCCGTGTACCTGTCCATATCCCTCTAAACCTTTCCTATCCGTGTACCTGTCCATATCCCTCTAAACCTTTCCTATCTGTGTACCCGTCCGTATCCCTCTAAACCTTTCCTATCTGTGTACCCGTCCGTATCCCTCTAAACCTTTCCTATCCGTGTACCTGTCTGTATCCCTCTAAACCTTTCCTATCTGTGTCCCTGTCCGTATCCCTCTAAACCTTTCCCATCCGTGTACCTGTCCGTATCCCTCTAAACCTTTCCTATCCGTGTCCCTGTCCATATCCCTCTAAACCTTTCCTATCCGTGTACCTGTCCACATCCCTCTAAACCTTTCCTATCCGTGTACCTGTCCGGATCCCTCTAAACCTTTCCTATCCGTGTACCTGTCCGTATCCCTCTAAACCTTTCCTATCCGTGTACCCGTCCATATCCCTCTAAACCTTTCCTATCCGTGTACCCGTCCGTATCCCTCTAAACCTTTCCTATCCGTGTACCTGTCCGTATCCCTCTAAACCTTTCCTATCCGTGTACCTGTCCGTATCCCTCTAAACCTTTCCTATCCGTGTACCTGTCCATATCCCTCTAAACCTTTCCTATCCGTGTACCTGTCCATATCCCTCTAAACCTTTCCTATCCGTGTACCTGTCCGTATCCCTCTAAACCTTTCCTATCCGTGTACCCGTCCGTATCCCTCTAAACCTTTCCTATCCGTGTACCTGTCCATATCCCTCTAAACCTTTCCTATCCGTGTACCCGTCCATATCCCTCTAAACCTTTCCTATCCGTGTACCTGTCCGTATCCCTCTAAACCTTTCCTATCCGTGTACCCGTCCATATCCCTCTAAACCTTTCCTATCCGTGTACCCGTCCGTATCCCTCTAAACCTTTCCTATCCGTGTACCTGTCCATATCCCTCTAAACCTTTCCTATCCGTGTACCCGTCCGTATCCCTCTAAACCTTTCCTATCCGTGTACCTGTCCATATCCCTCTAAACCTTTCCCATCAGTGTACCTGTCCGTATCCCTCTAAACCTTTCCTATCCGTGTACCTGTCCGTATCCCTCTAAACCTTTCCTATCCGTCTACCTGTCCGTATCCCTCTAAACCTTTCCCATCCGTGTACCTGTCCGTATCCCTCTAAACCTTTCCCATCCGTGTACCTGTCCGTATCCCTCTAAACCTTTCCTATCCGTGTACCTGTCTGTATCCCTCTAAACCTTTCCTATCTGTGTCCCTGTCCGTATCCCTCTAAACCTTTCCCATCCGTGTCCCTGTCCGTATCCCTCTAAACCTTTCCCATCCGTGTACCTGTCCGTATCCCTCTAAACCTTTCCTATCCGTGTACCTGTCTGTATCCCTCTAAACCTTTCCTATCTGTGTCCCTGTCCGTATCCCTCTAAACCTTTCCCATCCGTGTACCTGTCCGTATCCCTCTAAACCTTTCCTATCCGTGTACCTGTCTGTATCCCTCTAAACCTTTCCTATCTGTGTCCCTGTCCGTATCCCTCTAAACCTTTCCTATCTGTGTCCCTGTCCGTATCCCTCTAAACCTTTCCTATCCGTGTACCTGTCCGTATCCCTCTAAACCTTTCCTATCCGTGTACCCGTCCATATCCCTCTAAACCTTTCCCATCCGTGTACCTGTCCGTATCCCTCTAAACCTTTCCTATCCGTGTACCTGTCTGTATCCCTCTAAACCTTTCCTATCTGTGTCCCTGTCCGTATCCCTCTAAACCTTTCCTATCCGTGTCCCTGTCCGTATCCCTCTAAACCTTTCCTATCCGTGTCCCTGTCCGTATCCCTCTAAACCTTTCCTATCCGTGTCCCTGTCCGTATCCCTCTAAACCTTCCCTATCCGTGCACCTGTCCGTATCCCTCTAAACCTTTCCTATCCGTGCACCTGTCCGTATCCCTCTAAACCTTTCCTATCCGTGCACCTGTCCGTATCCCTCTAAACCTTTCCTATCCGTGTGCCTGTCCGTATCCCTCTAAACCTTTCCTATCCGTGTACCTGTCCGTATCCCTCTAAACCTTTCCTATCCATGTACCTGTCCATATCCCTCTAAACCTTTCCTATCCGTGTACCTGTCCGTATCCCTCTAAACCTTTCCTATCCGTGTACCCGTCCATATCCCTCTAAACCTTTCCCATCCGTGTACCTGTCCGTATCCCTCTAAACCTTTCCTATCCGTGTACCTGTCTGTATCCCTCTAAACCTTTCCTATCCGTGTCCCTGTCCGTATCCCTCTAAACCTTTCCTATCAGTGTCCCTGTCCGTATCCCTCTAAACCTTTCCTATCCGTGTCCCTGTCCGTATCCCTCTAAACCTTCCCTATCCGTGCACCTGTCCGTATCCCTCTAAACCTTCCCTATCCGTGCACCTGTCCGTATCCCTCTAAACCTTTCCTATCCGTGTGCCTGTCCGTATCCCTCTAAACCTTTCCTATCCGTGTACCTGTCCGTATCCCTCTAAACCTTTCCTATCCCTGTACCTGTCCATATCCCTCTAAACCTTTCCTATCCGTGTACCTGTCCGTATCCCTCTAAACCTTTCCTATCCGTGTACCCGTCCATATCCCTCTAAACCTTTCCTATCCGTGTACCTGTCCATATCCCTCTAAACCTTTCCTATCCGTGTACCTGTCCGTATCCCTCTAAACCTTTCCTATCCGTGTACCGGTCCATATCCCTCTAAACCTTTCCTATCCGTGTACCTGTCCGTATCCCTCTAAACCTTTCCTATCCGTGCACCTGTCCGTATCCCTCTAAACCTTTCCTATCCGTGTACCTGTCCGTATCCCTCTAAACCTTTCCTATCCGTGCACCTGTCCGTATCCCTCTAAACCTTTCCTATCCGTGTACCTGTCCGTATCCCTCTAAACCTTTCCTATCCGTGCACCTGTCCGTATCCCTCTAAACCTTTCCTATCCGTGTACCTGTCCGTATCCCTCTAAACCTTTCCTATCCGTGCACCTGTCCGTATCCCTCTAAACCTTTCCTATCCGTGTACCTGTCCGTATCCCTCTAAACCTTTCCTATCCGTGTACCCGTCCGTATCCCTCTAAACCTTTCCTATCCGTGTACCTGTCCGTATCCCTCTAAACCTTTCCTATCCGTGTACCCGTCCGTATCCCTCTAAACCTTTCCTATCCGTGTACCTGTCCGTATCCCTCTAAACCTTTCCTATCCGTGTACCTGTCCGTATCCCTCTAAACCTTTCCTATCCGTGCACCTGTCCGTATCCCTCTAAACCTTTCCTATCCGTGCACCTGTCCGTATCCCTCTAAACCTTTCCTATCCGTGTACCTGTCCGTATCCCTCTAAACCTTTCCTATCCGTGTACCCGTCCGTATCCCTCTAAACCTTTCCTATCCGTGTACCTGTCCCTATCCCTCTAAACCTTCCCTATCCGTGTACCTGTCCCTATCCCTCTAAACCTTTCCTATCCGTGTACCTGTCCGTATCCCTCTAAACCTTTCCTATCCGTGTACCTGTCCGTATCCCTCTAAACCTTTCCTATCCGTGCACCTGTCCGTATCCCTCTAAACCTTTCCTATCCGTGCACCTGTCCGTATCCCTCTAAACCTTTCCTATCCGTGTACCTGTCCGTATCCCTCTAAACCTTTCCTATCCGTGTACCCGTCCGTATCCCTCTAAACCTTTCCTATCCGTGTACCTGTCCCTATCCCTCTAAACCTTCCCTATCCGTGTACCTGTCCGTATCCCTCTAAACCTTTCCTATCCGTGTACCTGTCCGTATCCCTCTAAACCTTTCCTATCCGTGTACCTGTCCGTATCCCTCTAAACCTTTCCTATCCGTGTACCTGTCCGTATCCCTCTAAACCTTTCCTATCGGTGTACCCGTCCGTATCCCTCTAAACCTTTCCTATCCGTATACCTGTCCGTATCCCTCTGAACCTTTCCTATCCGTGTACCTGTCCGCATCCATCTAAACCTTTCCTATCCGTGTACCTGTCCGTATCTCTCTAAACCTTTCCTATCCGTGTACCTGTCCGTAACCCTCTAAACCTTTCCTATCCGTGCACCTGTCCATATCCCTCTAAACCTTTCCTATCCGTGTACCTGTCCATATCCCTCTAAACCTTTCCTATCCGTGTATCCGTCCGTATCCCTCTAAACCTTTCCTATCCGTGTACCTGTCCGTATCCCTCTAAACCTTTCCTATCCGTGTACCTGTCCGTATCCCTCTAAACCTTTCCTATCCGTGCACCTGTCCGTATCCCTCTAAACCTTTCCTATCCGTGTACCTGTCCGTATCCCTCTAAACCTTCCCTATCCGTGCACCTGTCCGTATCCCTCTAAACCTTTCCTATCTGTGTACCTGTCCGTATCCCTCTAAACCTTCCCTATCCGTGTACCTGTCCGTATCCCTCCTTCCTAAACCTTCCCTATCCGTGTACCTGTCCGTATCCCTCTAAACCTTTCCCTATCCGTGTACCTGTCCGTATCCCTCTAAACCTTCCCTATCCGTGTACCTGTCCGTATCCCTCTAAACCTTCCCTATCCGTGTACCTGTCCGTATCCCTCTAAACCTTTCCTATCCGTGTACCTGTCCGTATCCCTCTAAACCTTTCCTATCCGTGTACCTGTCCGTATCCCTCTAAACCTTTCCTATCCGTGTACCTGTCCGTATCCCTCTAAACCTTTCCTATCCGTGTACCTGTCCGTATCCCTCTAAACCTTTCCTGTCCGTGTACCTGTCCGTATCCCTCTAAACCTTTCCTATCCGTGTACCTGTCCGTATCCCTCTAAACCTTTCCTATCCGTGTACCTGTCCGTATCCCTCTAAACCTTTCCTATCCGTGTACCTGTCCGTATCCCTCTAAACCTTTCCTATCCGTGTACCTGTCCGTATCCCTCTAAACCTTTCCTATCCGTGTACCTGTCCATATCCCTCTAAACCTTTCCTATCCGTGTACCCGTCCGTATCCCTCTAAACCTTTCCTATCCGTGTACCTGTCCGTATCCCTCTAAACCTTTCCTATCCGTGTACCTGTCCATATCCCTCTAAACCTTTCCTATCCGTGTACCTGTCCATATCCCTCTAAACCTTTCCTATCCGTGTACCTGTCCGTATCCCTCTAAACCTTTCCTATCCGTGTACCTGTTTCCATCTGTATCCCTCTAAACCTTCCCTACGGATGTCCGTATCCCTCTAAACCTTTCCTATCCGTGTACCTGTCCGTATCCCTCTAAACCTTTCCTATCCGTGTACCTGTCCGTATCCCTCTAAACCTTTCCTATCCGTGTACCCTGTCCGTATCCCTCTAAACCTTTCCTATCCGTGTACCTGTCCGTATCCCTCTAAACCTTTCCTATCCGTGACCTGTCCGTATCCCTCAAACCTTTCCGTGTACCTGTCCGTATCCCTCTAAACCTTTCCTATCCGTGTACCTGTCCGTATCCCTCTAAACCTTTCCTATCCGTGTACCTGTCCGTATCCCTCTAAACCTTTCCTATCCGTGTACCTGTCCGTATCCCTCTAAACCTTTCCTATCCGTGTACCTGTCCGTATCCCTCTAAACCTTTCCTATCCGTGTACCTGTCCGTATCCCTCTAAACCTTTCCTATCCGTGTACCTGTCCGTATCCCTCTAAACCTTTCCTACCGTCGTTCCCTCCCTATCCGTATCCCTCTAAACCTTCCTTCGTGTACCTGTCCGTATCCCTCTAAACCTTTCCTATCCGTGTACCCGTCCGTATCCCTCTAAACCTTTCCTATCCGTGTACCTGTCCGTATCCCTCTAAACCTTTCCTATCCGTGTACCTGTCCGTATCCCTCTAAACCTTTCCTATCCGTGTACCTGTCCGTATCCCTCTAAACCTTTCCTATCCGTGTACCTGTCCGTATCCCTCTAAACCTTTCCTATCCGTGTACCTGTCCGTATCCCTCTAAACCTTTCCTATCCGTGTACCTGTCCGTATCCCTCTAAACCTTTCCTATCCGTGTACCTGTCCGTATCCCTCTAAACCTTTCCTATCCGTGTACCTGTCCGTATCCCTCTAAACCTTTCCTATCCGTGTACCTGTCCGTATCCCTCTAAACCTTTCCTATCCGTGCCGTCCGTATCCCTGTGTACCGTGTACCCGTATCCCTCTAAACCTTTCCTCCTATCCGTGTACCTGTCCGTATCCCTCTAAACCTTTCCTATCCGTCCTGTCCGTATCCCTCTAACCTTTCCTATCCGTGTACCTGTCCGTCCGTGTACCTGTCCGTATCCCTCTAAACCTTTCCTATCCGTGTACCTGTCCGTATCCCTCTAAACCTTTCCTATCCGTGTACCTGTCCGTATCCCTCTAAACCTTTCCTATCCGTGTACCTGTCCGTATCCCTCTAAACCTTTCCTGTCCGTGTATCCCTGTCCGTATCCCTCTAAACCTTTCCTGTCCGTGTACCTGTCCGTATCCCTCTAAACCTTTCCTATCCGTGTACCTGTCCGTATCCCTCTAAACCTTTCCTATCCGTGTACCCGTCCGTATCCCTCTAAACCTTTCCTATCCGTGTACCTGTCCGTATCCCTGTAAACCTTTCCTATCCGTGTACCTGTCCGTATCCCTCTAAACCTTTCCTATCCGTGTACCTGTCCATATCCCTCTAAACCTTTCCTATCCGTGTACCTGTCCATATCCCTCTAAACCTTTCCTATCCGTGCACCTGTCCAGGTGATTTCAAATGTTGTTAATTAACCTTTCCTATCCGTGTACCTGTCCATATCCCTCTAAACCTTTCCTATCCGTGTACCTGTCCATATCCCTCTAAACCTTTCCTATCCGTGTACCTGTCCATATCCCTCTAAACCTTTCCTATCCGTGTACCTGTCCGTATCCCTCTAAACCTTCCCTATCCGTGCACCTGTCTGTATCCCTCGAAACCTTTCCTATCTGTGTACCTGTCCGTATCCCTCTAAACCTTCCCTATCCGTGCACCTGTCCGTATCCCTCTAAACCTTTCCTATCTGTGTACCTGTCCGTATCCCTCTAAACCTTCCCTATCCGTGTACCTGTCCGTATCCCTCTAAACCTTCCCTATCCGTGTACCTGTCCGTATCCCTCTAAACCTTTCCTATCCGTGTACCCGTCCGTATCCCTCTAAACCTTTCCTATCCGTGTACCTGTCCGTATCCCTCTGAACCTTTCCTATCCGTGTACCCGTCCGTATCCCTCTAAACCTTTCCTATCCGTGTACCTGTCCGTATCCCTCTGAACCTTTCCTATCCGTGTACCTGTCCGTATCCCTCTGAACCTTTCCTATCCGTGTACCCGTCCGTATCCCTCTAAACCTTTCCTATCCGTGTACCTGTCCGTATCCCTCTAAACCTTTCCTATCCGTGTACCTGTCCGTATCCCTCTAAACCTTTCCTATCCGTGTACCTGTCCGTATCCCTCTAAACCTTTCCTATCCGTGTACCTGTCCGTATCCCTCTAAACCTTTCCTATCCGTGTACCTGTCCGTATCCCTCTAAACCTTTCCTATCCGTGTACCTGTCCGTATCCCTCTAAACCTTTCCTATCCGTGTACCTGTCCGTATCCCTCTAAACCTTTCCTATCCGTGTACCTGTCCATATCCCTCTAAACCTTTCCTATCCGTGTACCTGTCCGTATCCCTCTAAACCTTTCCTATCCGTGTACCTGTCCGTATCCCTCTAAACCTTTCCTATCCGTGTACCTGTCCGTATCCCTCTAAACCTTTCCTATCCGTGTACCTGTCCATATCCCTCTAAACCTTTCCTATCCGTGTACCTGTCCATATCCCTCTAAACCTTTCCTATCCGTGCACCTGTCCAGGTGATTTCAAATGTTGTTAATTAAACTTTCCTATCCGTGTACCTGTCCATATCCCTCTAAACCTTTCCTATCCGTGTACCTGTCCATATCCCTCTAAACCTTTCCTATCCGTGTACCCGTCCGTATCCCTCTAAACCTTTCCTATCCGTGTACCTGTCCGTATCCCTCTAAACCTTTCCTATCCGTGCACCTGTCCGTATCCCTCTAAACCTTCCCTATCCGTGCACCTGTCCGTATCCCTCTAAACCTTTCCTATCTGTGTACCTGTCCGTATCCCTCTAAACCTTCCCTATCCGTGCACCTGTCCGTATCCCTCTAAACCTTTCCTATCCGTGTACCTGTCCGTATCCCTCTAAACCTTCCCTATCCGTGTACCTGTCCGTATCCCTCTAAACCTTCCCTATCCGTGTACCTGTCCGTATCCCTCTAAACCTTTCCTATCCGTGTACCTGTCCGTATCCCTCTAAACCTTTCCTATCCGTGTACCTGTCCGTATCCCTCTAAACCTTTCCTATCCGTGTACCTGTCCGTATCCCTCTAAACCTTTCCTATCCGTGTACCTGTCCGTATCCCTCTAAACCTTTCCTATCCGTGTACCCGTCCGTATCCCTCTAAACCTTTCCTATCCGTGTACCTGTCCGTATCCCTCTAAACCTTTCCTATCCGTGTACCTGTCCGTATCCCTCTAAACCTTTCCTATCCGTGTACCTGTCCGTATCCCTCTAAACCTTTCCTGTCCGTGTACCTGTCCGTATCCCTCTAAACCTTTCCTATCCGTGTACCTGTCCGTATCCCTCTAAACCTTTCCTATCCGTGTACCTGTCCGTATCCCTCTAAACCTTTCCTGTCCGTGTACCTGTCCGTATCCCTCTAAACCTTTCCTGTCCGTGTACCTGTCCGTATCCCTCTAAACCTTTCCTATCCGTGTACCTGTCCGTATCCCTCTAAACCTTTCCTATCCGTGTACCCGTCCGTATCCCTCTAAACCTTTCCTATCCGTGTACCCGTCCGTATCCCTCTAAACCTTTCCTATCCGTGTACCTGTCCGTATCCCTCTAAACCTTTCCTATCCGTGTACCTGTCCGTATCCCTCTAAACCTTTCCTATCCGTGTACCTGTCCATATCCCTCTAAACCTTTCCTATCCGTGTACCTGTCCATATCCCTCTAAACCTTTCCTATCCGTGCACCTGTCCAGGTGATTTCAAATGTTGTTAATTAACCTTTCCTATCCGTGTACCTGTCCATATCCCTCTAAACCTTTCCTATCCGTGTACCTGTCCATATCCCTCTAAACCTTTCCTATCCGTGTACCTGTCCATATCCCTCTAAACCTTTCCTATCCGTGTACCCGTCCGTATCCCTCTAAACCTTTCCTATCCGTGTACCTGTCCGTATCCCTCTAAACCTTTCCTATTCGTGCACCTGTCCGTATCCCTCTAAACCTTTCCTATCTGTGTACCTGTCCGTATCCCTCTAAACCTTCCCTATCCGTGTACCTGTCCGTATCCCTCTAAACCTTCCCTATCCGTATACCTGTCCGTATCCCTCTAAACCTTCCCTATCCGTGTACCTGTCCGTATCCCTCTAAACCTTCCCTATCCGTATACCTGTCCGTATCCCTCTAAACCTTCCCTATCCGTGTACCTGTCCGTATCCCTCTAAACCTTTCCTATCCGTGTACCTGTCCGTATCCCTCTAAACCTTTCCTATCCGTGTACCTGTCCGTATCCCTCTAAACCTTTCCTATCCGTGTACCCGTCCGTATCCCTCTAAACCTTTCCTATCCGTGTACCTGTCCGTATCCCTCTAAACCTTTCCTATCCGTGTACCTGTCCGTATCCCTCTAAACCTTTCCTATCCGTGTACCTGTCCGTATCCCTCTAAACCTTTCCTGTCCGTGTACCTGTCCGTATCCCTCTAAACCTTTCCTATCCGTGTACCTGTCCGTATCCCTCTAAACCTTTCCTATCCGTGTACCTGTCCGTATCCCTCTAAACCTTTCCTGTCCGTGTTCCTGTCCGTATCCCTCTAAACCTTTCCTATCCGTGTACCTGTCCGTATCCCTCTAAACCTTTCCTATCCGTGCACCTGTCCGTATCCCTCTAAACCTTTCCTATCCGTGCACCTGTCCGTATCCCTCTAAACCTTCCCTATCCGTTCACCTGTCCGTATCCCTCTAAACCTTTCCTATCTGTGTACCTGTCCGTATCCCTCTAAACCTTCCCTATCCGTGCACCTGTCCGTATCCCTCTAAACCTTTCCTATCTGTGTACCTGTCCGTATCCCTCTAAACCTTCCCTATCCGTGTACCTGTCCGTATCCCTCTAAACCTTCCCTATCCGTGTACCTGTCCGTATCCCTCTAAACCTTTCCTATCCGTGTACCTGTCCGTATCCCTCTAAACCTTTCCTATCCGTGTACCTGTCCGTATCCCTCTAAACCTTTCCTATCCGTGTACCTGTCCGTATCCCTCTAAACCTTTCCTATCCGTGTACCTGTCCGTATCCCTCTAAACCTTTCCTATCCGTGTACCCGTCCGTATCCCTCTAAACCTTTCCTATCCGTGTACCTGTCCGTATCCCTCTAAACCTTTCCTATCCGTGTACCCGTCCGTATCCCTCTAAACCTTTCCTATCCGTGTACCTGTCCGTATCCCTCTAAACCTTTCCTGTCCGTGTACCTGTCCGTATCCCTCTAAACCTTTCCTATCCGTGTACCTGTCCGTATCCCTCTAAACCTTTCCTATCCGTGTACCTCTCCGTATCCCTCTAAACCTTTCCTGTCCGTGTACCTGTCCGTATCCCTCTAAACCTTTCCTGTCCGTGTACCTGTCCGTATCCCTCTAAACCTTTCCTATCCGTGTACCTGTCCATATCCCTCTAAACCTTTCCTATCCGTGTACCCGTCCGTATCCCTCTAAACCTTTCCTATCCGTGTACCTGTCCGTATCCCTCTAAACCTTTCCTATCCGTGTACCTGTCCGTATCCCTCTAAACCTTTCCTATCCGTGTACCTGTCCATATCCCTCTAAACCTTTCCTATCCGTGTACCTGTCCATATCCCTCTAAACCTTTCCTATCCGTGCACCTGTCCAGGTGATTTCAAATGTTGTTAATTAACCTTTCCTATCCGTGTACCTGTCCATATCCCTCTAAACCTTTCCTATCCGTGTACCTGTCCATATCCCTCTAAACCTATCCTATCCGTGTACCTGTCCATATCCCTCTAAACCTTTCCTATCCGTGTACCCGTCCGTATCCCTCTAAACCTTTCCTATCCGTGTACCTGTCCGTATCCCTCTAAACCTTTCCTATCCGTGCACCTGTCCGTATCCCTCTAAACCTTTCCTATCTGTGTACCTGTCCGTATCCCTCTAAACCTTCCCTATCCGTGTACCTGTCCGTATCCCTCTAAACCTTCCCTATCCGTATACCTGTCCGTATCCCTCTAAACCTTCCCTATCCGTGTACCTGTCCGTATCCCTCTAAACCTTCCCTATCCGTATACCTGTCCGTATCCCTCTAAACCTTCCCTATCCGTGTACCTGTCCGTATCCCTCTAAACCTTTCCTATCCGTGTACCTGTCCGTATCCCTCTAAACCTTTCCTATCCGTGTACCTGTCCGTATCCCTCTAAACCTTTCCTATCCGTGTACCTGTCCGTATCCCTCTAAACCTTTCCTATCCGTGTACCCGTCCGTATCCCTCTAAACCTTTCCTATCCGTGTACCTGTCCGTATCCCTCTAAACCTTTCCTATCCGTGTACCTGTCCGTATCCCTCTAAACCTTTCCTATCCGTGTACCTGTCCGTATCCCTCTAAACCTTTCCTGTCCGTGTACCCGTCCGTATCCCTCTAAACCTTTCCTATCCGTGTACCTGTCCGTATCCCTCTAAACCTTTCCTATCCGTGTACCTGTCCGTATCCCTCTAAACCTTTCCTGTCCGTGTTCCTGTCCGTATCCCTCTAAACCTTTCCTATCCGTGTACCTGTCCGTATCCCTCTAAACCTTTCCTATCCGTGTACCTGTCCATATCCCTCTAAACCTTTCCTATCCGTGTACCCGTCCGTATCCCTCTAAACCTTTCCTATCCGTGTACCTGTCCGTATCCCTCTAAACCTTTCCTATCCGTGTACCTGTCCGTATCCCTCTAAACCTTTCCTATCCGTGTACCTGTCCATATCCCTCTAAACCTTCCCTATCCGTGCACCTGTCCATATCCCTCTAAACCTTTCCTATCCGTGTACCTGTCCGTATCCCTCTAAACCTTTCCTATCCGTGTACCTGTCCGTATCCCTCTAAACCTTTCCTATCCGTGCACCTGTCCATATCCCTCTAAACCTTTCCTATCCGTGTACCTGTCCGTATCCCTCTAAACCTTTCCTATCCGTGTACCCGTCCATATCCCTCTGAACCTTTCCTATCCGTGTACCTGTCCATATCCCTCTAAACCTTTCCTATCCGTGTACCTGTCCATATCCCTCTAAACCTTTCCTATCCACTCAGTCCCCTATACTCCAAGGAATGAAGTCCAATCCTCAACCTCTCTGCGTAACTTAGGACCTCAAGTTCTGGAAACATCCTCGTAAATCTCCTCTGCACTCTTTCCAGTTTCATCGCACGTCTCCTATAGCAGGGCGGTTGTGTCAGCTGATGTGCAACAGGGATAGTGTCTTCCTAACTCTGAAGATGCTCCAGTTCCTTCTTGCACTGTTCACTGAATGGCCGAGGGCTATTGCTTATTTTAGGTTCTGATGTTTTCGATCCGCGGTTTTTCTCGGAACTCTAGGCTGAGACATAAAACTTGTTGATCATTTTATTAAGCACAAGTAGAACAAAGGAACTGGGAAGGGAGAATAGCAAGAAAGAACAAACGGAAGGAAAGATGGCAAACCAGTGTGATCTGGTCTTATACCCTAGATAACAGACATTCCATTCAAATCTGTAGATAAGAGTTAACCAATCAGATAGCTCCTATTCAAATAATGCGATGCCCAAGAATCTTCCAGAATAATGCAAAGAACTGCCACCACTTGGGGATTGTCTGAACAATTGCATGTGCATATGTAATTATATAAAATACAAGCGGGAATAGGGAAGTTAAACTGCAAAGAAATTAGCAATTATACAGTCTAATCCAACAGGTGTGTTCATGCTGACCTTGGCCATCTGTATTCTGATCCCACTGGCCTGCATTATGTCTGTTTCCATCTGTGCCTTGCCTGTCTGCATACCTGCTGGTGATTCTAACACCTCCGTCCATCCCAGATACCTCTGCTCTCTGTGCAACGAATCTTGCCCCCTTGCTCTCCTCTCCCCCCTTAACCCAATGCCCTCTTATTGCCTACAGCCCTCCAGGGCTGCGTCCGGCACTGCCGCCCACCGTCCTGGTTCGGAGCGTCGGATCACACGTCGCTGGGATGTGGGAGGGAACTGGAGCACCGGGAGAGGGGAGGGGATGGGGCCCAGACACAGTCCAAGGCAGAATGTCCAAACTCCGCACGCCGAGACACACACACAGAATCACTCACTCACTCAATCAATTGCTCAATCACTCCCTCCCTCTCTCTCTCACTCCCTCTCTCACTCCCTCCCTCCCTCTTGCTCTCTCACTCTCCCAATCCCTCACTCACTTTCTCTTATACTCTCCCTCTTTCACTCAATCTCCCACTCACTCGCTCCCTCTCTCTCCATCACTCAATACTTCCTCACTCTCTCTCTCCCTCCCTCTCACTCAGTCACTCTCTCTTCCCATCTCTTTCCCCTCCCTCTCTCCTCCCCCTCTCCCTCCTCCTCCTCTCTCTCTCCTCCCCCTCTCCCTCCTCCCTTCTCCCTCCCTCCCACTCATTCAGTCACTCTTTTCTGACTCACTCAGTCTCTCACCGGAGCTGACAGACGGTGACTCTGCCCACTGATTTGCCCCTACTGGATTGTAGAACCCAAGCAATGGGGGTGTGAATAACGTTGAGAAAACATTTCTGTTGATTAAGATGAAGGTAATTTGATTATCAAATCGCAAGAGAGGAAACAATCCTGTCCTCACTCTCCTGATGGTATCATGTTGCCTTTGAAATGATCTCCCACAGGCAGGTTCTGCCTCAGATACTGATAAGCACACGGTGATAAAAATTATTCCACTGTAATGCTCCAACAGAGTGAGTGATGCCTGAAAGGGGCGTCAGGGGTCCTCAGGGCAAAAATCTGGAAGGAGGCAGGGTTTGGATAGTTTGAAGGGAGTTACACGCGGACTTGGGAAGGAGTTTAGGGTACAGAGGGGGTTAAAGAGAAAGAGAAAGGTGTAGCGGCTGGAGATGGTTACAGAGACAGGGAGGGGTGTAGGGGCTGGAGGGGGTTACAGAGACAGGGAGGGGTGTAGGGGCTGGAGGGGGTTACAGAGACAGGGAGGGGTGTAGGGGCTGGAGGGGGTTACAGAGACAGGGAGGGGTGTAGCGGCTGGAGATGGTTACAGAGACAGGGAGGGGTGTAGGGGCCGGAGGGGGTTACAGAGACAGGGAGGGGTGTAGGGGCTGGAGGAGGTTACAGAGACAGGGAGGGGTGTAGGGGATGGAGGGGGTTACAGAGACAGGGAGGGGTGTAGGGGCCGGAGGGGGTTACAGAGACAGGGAGGGGTGTAGGGGCTGGAGGGGGTTACAGAGACAGGGAGGGGTGTAGAGGCTGGAGGGGGTTACAGAGACAGGGAGGGGTGTAGGGGATGGAGGGGTTACAGAGACAGGGAGGGGTGTAGGGGCTGGAGGGGGTTACAGAGACAGGGAGGGGTGTAGAGGCCGGAGGGGGTTACAGAGACAGGGAGGGGTGTAGGGGATGGAGGGGTTACAGAGACAGGGAGGGGTGTAGGGGCTGGAGGGGGTTACAGAGACAGGGAGGGGTGTAGGGGATGGAGGGGTTACAGAGACAGGGAGGGGTGTAGGGGCTGGAGGGGGTTACAGAGACAGGGAGGGGTGTAGGGGCTGGAGGGGGTTACAGAGACAGGGAGGGGTGTAGGGGATGGAGGGGTTACAGAGACAGGGAGGGGTGTAGGGGCCGGAGGGGGTTACAGAGACAGGGAGGGGTGTAGGGGCCGGAGGGGGTTACAGAGACGGGGAGGGGTGTAGGGGCTGGAGGGGGTTACAGAGACGGGGAGGGGTGTAGGGGCTGGAGGGGTTACAGAGACGGGGAGGGGTGTAGGGGCTGGAGGGGTTACAGAGACAGGGAGGGGTGCAGGGGCTGGAGGGGGTTACAGAGACAGGGAGGGGTGTAGGGGCTGGAGGAGGTTACAGAGACAGGGAGGGGTGTAGGGTCTGGAGGGGTTACAGAGACAGGGAGGGGTGTAGGGGCTGGAGGGGGTTACAGAGACAGGGAGGGGTGTAGGGGCTGGAGGGGGTTACAGAGACGGAGGGGTGTAGGGGCCGAAGGGGGTTACAGAGACAGGGAGG
Organism: Mobula hypostoma; assembly: GCF_963921235.1. Taxonomy (NCBI): domain Eukaryota; kingdom Metazoa; phylum Chordata; class Chondrichthyes; order Myliobatiformes; family Myliobatidae; genus Mobula; species Mobula hypostoma. The sequence continues at coordinate 246,166,595 of NC_086098.1, forward strand.
GGTGTAGGAGCTTGAGGGGGTTATAGAGACAGGGAGGGGTGTAGGGGACGGAGGGGGTTCACAGAGACGGAGGGGTGTAGGGGCTGGAGGGGGATACAGAGACAGGGATGGGTGTAGGGGTCAGAGGGGGTTACAGAGACGGGGAGGGGTGTAGGGGATGGAGGGGGTTACAGAGACAGGGAGGGGTGTAGGGGCTGGAGGGGGTTACAGAGACAGGGAGGGGTGTAGGGGCTAGAGGGGGTTACAGAGACAGGGAGGGGTGTAGGGGATGGAGGGGGTTACAGAGACAGGGAGGGGAATAGGGGCTGGAGGGAGTTACAGAGACAGGGAGGGGTGTAGGGGTTGGAGGGGTTACAGAGACAGGGAGGGGTGTAGGGGCTGGAGGGGGATACAGAGACAGGGAGGGGTGTAGGGGCCGGCGCGGGTTACAGAGACAGGGAGGGGAATAGGGGCTGGAGGGGGTTACAGAGACAGGGAGGGGTGTAGGGGCTGGACGGGGTTACAGAGACAGGGAGGGGTGTAGGGGACGGAGGGGGTTCACAGAGACGGAGGGGTGTAGGAGCTGGAGGGGGATACAGAGACAGGGAGGGGTGTAGGGGATGGAGGGGGTTACAGAGACAGGGAGGGGTGTAGGGGCTGGAGGGGGTTACAGAGACGGGGGGGTGCAGGGGCTGGAGGGGTTACAGAGACAGGGAGGGGTGTAGGGGCTGAACGGGGTTACAGAGACAGGGAGGGGTGTAAGGTCAGAATCCACTCTACCCATTTCTTACTTTGTGAACACTCTCACCTGTTTCCCCGCCCTCCCCATCCTCGACCCCGTTGGCCTCCTGCTCACCCACCATCTCCCCCAAGTCTCCTCCATACCCCCCAGGTCTCTCACCCCCTGGTCTTCCTTGGTCCCTTCCCCCCATCTCCCCCAAGGACCCCTACCCCCAGATCCCCTGCCCCAAGTTCCCCTCATTCCCCCTCATTCCCCCTCACTCCCAACTATCCCCAGGTCCCTTCCCCCTATCTCCCCTCAGGTCCCCTCAGCCCCGCCTCGTCTCACTCTGTCTCTTTCTCTGGCACTCTACCCATCTCTCTCCCTGTCTCCTACCCCCCATCTCTCTCCTAACTCCCCCCCTCTCTCTCTATCCTGTCTCTACCCCTCATTTCTCCCCCCATCATCTTCCCCCATTATCTCCCCATCTCCAGCTCCCCTATTCTACACACACTCACTTGCCGATACCATGTTCTATATTTAGTTGGAGATCCTGTGAATTATTTATCCTGACTACCTCAGTGAGATGCCTTTGAGATTCACTGTGAATTTAACCATCCACTCTCCTCGTGTGGGTCTTCATCACAGTGTGTGTGTGTCTGCCTCTGTGTGTGTGTGTGTGTGTGTGTGTGTGTGTGTGTGTCTGCCTGTGTGTGTGTGCCTGTGTGTGTGTGTGTGTGTGTGAATGAGTCTGCGTGTGTGTGTGTGTGTGTGTGTGTGTGTGTGTCTGCCTGTGTGTGTGTGCCTGTGTGTGTGTGTGTGTGTGAATGAGTCTGCGTGTGTGTGTGTGTGTGTGTGTGTGTGTGTGTGCCTGTCTGCCTCTGTGTGTGTGTCTCTTTCTGTGACAGAAAGAAGGAGGGGAGAGGGGTCAGGGATCACCATGGTGATTGGGAGGAGACAGTGAGAGGGAGAGGGTGAGAAAGGGAACAAGTGAAATTGAGAGTGAGGGAGAAAGACACTAAGAGATTGAAAAGGAGTGAAAACACAATGCACTCACAACTCACTAACCCTAAACTGTGGGATTAGTGTGGGGACAGATACATAGAACATAGAACATAGAATAGTACAGCACAGTACAGGCCCTTCGGCCCACAATGTTGTGCCGACCCTTAAACCCTGCCTCCCATATAACCCCCACTTTAAATTCCTCCATATACCTGTCTAGTAGTCTCTTAAACTTCACTAGTGTATCTGCCTCCACCACTGACTCAGGCAGTGCATTCCACGCACCAACCACTCTCTGAGTAAAAAACCTTCCTCTAATATCCCCCTTGAACTTCCCACCCCTTACCTTAAAGCCATGTCCTCTTGTATTGAGCAGTGGTGCCCTGGGGAAGAGGCGCTGGCTATCCACTCTATCTATTCCTCTTAATATCTTGTATATCTCTATCATGTCTGCTCTCTTTCTCATTCTCTCCAAAGAGTTAAGCCCTAGCTCCCTTAATCTCTGATCATAATGCATACTCTCTAAACCAGGCAGCATCCTGGTAAATCTCCTCTGCACCCTTTCCAATGCTTCCACATCCTTCCTATAGTGAGGTGACCAGAACTGCTCACAGTACTCCAAGTGTGGCCTAACCAGAGTTTTACAGAGCTGCATCATTACATCGCAACTCTTAAACTCTGTCCCTCGACTTATGAAAGCTAACACCCCATAAGCTTTCTTAACTACCCTATCCACCTGTGAGGCAACTTTCAGGGATCTGTAGACATGTACCCCCAGATCCCTCTGCTCCTCCACTACCAAGTATCCTGCCATTTACTTTGTACTCTGCCTTGGAGTTTGTCCTTCCAAAGTGTACCACCTCACACTTCTCCGGGTTGAACTCTATCTGCCACTTCTCAGCCCACTTCTGCATCCTAGCGATGTCTCTCTGCAATCTTCAACAATTCTCAACACTATCCACAACACCACCGACCTTTGTGTCGTCTGCAAACTTGCCAACCCACCCTTCTACCCCCACATCCAGGTCGTTAATAAAAATCACAAAAAGTAGAGGTCCCAGAACAGATCCTTGTGGGACACCACTAGTCACAATCCTCCAATCTGAATGTACTCCCTCTACCACGACCCTCTGCCTTCTGCAGGCAAGCCAATTCTGAATCCACCTGACCAAACTTCCCTGGATCCCATGCCTTCTGACTTTCTGAATAAGCCTACCATGTGGAACCTTGTCAAATGCCTTACTAAAATCCATGTAGATCACATCCACTCCACTATCCTCATCTATATGCCTGGTCACCTCCTTAAAGAACTCTGTCAGGCTTTTTCGACACGATCTGCCCTTCACAAAGCCATGCTGACTGTCCCTGATCAGGCCATGATTCTCTAAATGCCCATAGATCCGACCTCTAAGAATCTTTTCCAACAGCTTTCCCACCACAGACGTAAGGCTCACTGGTCTATAATTACCCGGACTATCCCTACTAACTTTTTTGAACAAGGGGACAATATTCGCCTCCCTCCAACCCTCCAGTACCATTCCCATGGGCAACGAGGACATAAAGATCCTAGCCAGAGACTCAGCAATCTCTTCCCTCGCCTCGTGGAGCAGCCTGGGGAATGTTCCGTCAGGCCCCGGGGACTTATCCATCCTAATGTATTTTAACAACTCCACCTCCTCTCCCTTAATATCAATATGCTCCAGAACATCAACCTCACTCATATTGTCCTCACTGTCATCAAGTTCCCTCTCATTGGTGAATACCGAAGAGAAGTATTCATTGAGGACCTCACTCACTTTCACAGCCTCCAGGCACATCTTCCCACCTTTATCTCTAATCTTCACTCCTGTCAACCTTTTGTTCTTCACATAATTGAAGAATGCTTTGGGGTTTTCCTTTACCCTACTCGCCAAGGCCTTCTCATGTCCCCTTCTTGCTCTCCTCAGCCTCTTCTTAAGCTCCTTTCTTGCTACTATCGAAAGGACAGACTGAAGGGCAGAGGGGGTGGGGTGGCTCTGTTGGTGAGGAATGATATTCAGTCCCTTGCGAGGGGGGACATAGAATCAGGAGACGTAGAGTCAGTATGGATAGAACTGAGAAATTCTAAGGGTAGAGAGACCCTAATGGGAGTTATCTACAGGCCCTCAAACAGTAGTCTGGATGTAGGGTGTAAGTTGAATCAAGTGTTAAAATTGGCATGTCACAAAGGTAATGCTACAGTTATTATGGGGGATTTCAACATGCAGGTAGACTGGAGGAATCAGGTTGGTACTGGACCCCAAGAAAGGGAGTTTGTGGAGTCCCTCCGAGATGGATTCTTAGAGCAGCTTGTAATAGAGCCTACCAGAGAGAACGCAATTCTAGATTTAGTGTTGTGTAATGAACCGGATTTGATCAGGGGCCTCGAGGTAAAGGAGCCATTAGGAGGTAGTGACCATAATATGATAAGTTTTAATCTGCAATTTGAGAGGGAGAAGGGAAACTCGGAAGTGTCAGTATTACAGTTGAACAAAGGGAACTATGGTGCTATGAGGGAGGAGCTGGCCAAAGTTCAATGGAACAATACCCTAGCAGGGATGACAGTGGAACAGCAACGGCAAGGCAAGTGTTTCTGGGAATAATGCGGAAGGTGCAGGATCAGTTCGTTCCAAAGAGGAAGAAAGATCCTAAGGGGAGTAAGGGGAGGCCGTGGCTGACAAGGGAAGTAATGGACAGTGTAAAAATAAAAGAGAAGAAGTATAACATAGCAAAGACGAGTGGGAAGCCGGAGGATTAGGAAACTTTTAAAGAGCAACAGAAGGTAACTAAAAAGGCAATACGTGGAGAAAAAATGAGGTACGAAGGTAAACTAGCCAAGAATATAAAGGAGGGTAGTAAAAACTTCTTTAGGTATGTGAAAAGGAAAAAAATAGTTAAAACTAGTTAAGACAAAATTGGGCCCTTGAAGACAGAAGCAGCTGAATTTATTATGGGGAACAAGGAAATAGCAGACGAGTTGAACAGGTACTTTGGATGTCTTCACTAGGGAAGACACAAACAATCTCCCAGATATAATAGTGGCCAAAGGACCTAGGGTAATGGATGAACTGAAGGAAATTTATATTAGGCAGGAAATGGTGTTGGATAGGCTGTTGGGTCTGAAGGCTGATAAGTCCCCGGGACCTGATGGTCTGCATCCCAAGGTACTTAAGGAGGTGGCTTTAGAAATCATGGATGCATTGGTAATCATTTTCCAATGTTCTATAGATTCAGGATCAGTTCCTGTGGATTGGAGGGTGGCGAATGTTGTCCCTTTCTTCAAGAAGGGAGGAAGAGAGAAACAGGGAATTATAGACCGGTTAGCCTGACGTCGGTGGTGGGAAAGATGCTGGAGTCAATTATAAAAGATGAAATTATGAAACATCTGGATAGCAGTAACAGGATCGGTCTGAGTCAGCATGGATTTACAAAGGGGAAATCGTGCTTGACTAATCTTCTGGAATTTTTTGAGGATGTAACTATGAAAATGGACAAGGGAGAGCCAGTGGATGTAGTGCACCTGGACTTTCAGAAAGCCTTTGGTAAAATCCCACATAGGAGATTAGAGGGCAAAATTAGGGCACATGGTATTGGGGGCAGAGTACTGACATGGATTGAAAATTGGCTGGCTGACAGAAAACAAAGAATAGCGATTAATGGGTCCCTTTCGGAATGGCAGGCGGTGACCAGTGGGGTACCGCAGGGTTCAGTGCTGGGACCGCAGCTGTTTACAATATATATTAATGATTTAGATGAGGGAATTAAAAGTAACATTAGCAAATTTGCCGATGACACAAAGCTGGGTGGCAGTGTGAAATGTGAGGAGGATGTTATGAGAATGCAGAGTGACTTGGACAGGCTGGGTGAGTGGGCAGATGCATGGCAGATGCAGTTTAATATGGATAAATGAGAGGTTATCCACTTTGGTGGTAAGAACAGGAAGGCAGATTATTCTCTAAATGGAGTCAAGTTAGGAAAAGGGGAAGTACAACGAGATCTAGGTGTTCTTGTACATCAGTCACTGAAAGTAAGCATGCAGGTACAGCAGGCAGTGAAGAAAGCTAATGGCATGCTGGCCTTCATAACAAGGAGAATTGAGTATAAGAGCAAAGAGGTCCTTCTGCAGCTGTACAGGGCCCTGGTGAGACCACACCTGGAGTACTGTGTGCAGTTTTGGTCTCCAAATTTGAGGAAGGACATTCTTACTATTGAGGGAGTATAGCGTAGGTTCACAAGGTTAATTCCCTGGATGGCGGGACTGTCATATGTCAAAAGATTGGAGCGACTGGGCTTGTATACTCTGGAATTTAGAAGGCCAAGAGGGGATCTTATTGAAACATAAAAGATTATTAAGGGATTGGACACGCTGGAGGCAGGAAGCACGTTCCCACTGATGGGTGAGTCCAGAACCAGAGGCCACAGTTTAAGAATAAGGGGTAGGCCATTTAGAACAGAGTTGAGGAAAAACTTTTTCACCCAGAGAGTGGTGGATATATGGAATGCTCTGCCCCAGAAGGACGTGGAGGCCAGGTCTCTGGATGCTTTCAAGAAAGAGATGGATAGAGCTCTTAAAGATAGCGGAATCAAAGGTTATGGGGATAAGGCAGGAACTGGATACTGATTGTAGATGATCAGCCATGATCACAGTGAATGGCGATGCTGGCTCGAAGGGCCGAATGGCCTACTCCTGCACCTATTGTCTATTGTCTATTACCCTATATTCCTCAATAGACTCATCTGATCCTTGATTCCTAAACCTCACGTATGCTGCCTTCTTCCACCTGACTAGATTCTCCACCTCACTTGTCACCCATGGTTCCTTCACCCTACCATTCTTTATCTTCCTCACCAGGACAAATTTATCCCTAACATCCTGCAAGAGATCCCTAAACATCGACCACATGTCCATAGTACATTTCCCTGCAAAAACATCATCCCAATTCACACCCACAAGTTCTAGCCTCATAGCCTCGTAATTTACCCTTCCCCAATTAAAGATTTGCCTGTCCTCTCTGATTCTATCTTTTTCCATGATAATGCTAAAGACCAGGGAGCGGTGATCACTGTGACCCAGATGCTCACCCACTGAGAGATCTGTGACCTGACCCAGTTCATTACCTAGTACTAGATCTAGTATGGCATTCCCCCTGGTCGGCCTGTCCACATACTGTGACAGGAATCCGTCCTGGACACACTTAACAAACTCTGCCCCATCTAAACCCTTGGAACTAATCAGGTGCCAATCAATATTAGGGAAGTTAAAGTCACCCATGATAACAACCCTGTTATTTTTACACCTTTCCAAAATCTGCCTCCCAAGCTGCTCCTCCGTATCTCTGCTGCTACCAGGGGGCCTATAGAATACACCCAATAGAGTAACTGCTCCCTTCCTGTTCCTGACTTCCACCCATACTGACTCAAAAGAGGATCCTGCTACATTACCCACCCTTTCTGTAGCTGTAATAGTATCCCTGACCAGTAATGCCACCCCTCCTCCCCTTTTTCCCCCTCTTTATCCCTTTTAAAGCACTGAAATCCAGGAATATTGAGAATCCATTCCTGCCCTGGTGCCAGCCAAGTCTCTGTAATGGCCACTACATCATAATTCCATGTATGTATCCAAGCTCTCAGTTCATCACCTTTGTTCCTGATGCTTCTTGCATCGAAGTACATGCACTTTAGCCCTTCTATCTTACTACCTTTACACCCTTTATTCTGTTTCTGTTTCCTCAAACCCTCTTTATATGTTAGATCTGGCTTTACTCCATGCACTATACTTGCAGTTCTCGCATGACCTTTATCCTCCTCCACCTCACTATCTGCTCTAACACTCTGGTTCCCCTCCTCCTGCAAATCTAGTTTAAACCTCCCAGAGCAGCACTGGCAAACCTTCCCGCAAGGGTGTTACTCCCCCTCCAGTTCAGGTGCAACGTGTCCCGTCGGAACAGGTCCCACCTTCCCTGGAACAAAGCCCAATTGTCCAGAAACATGAAGTCATCCCTCCTGCACCAACTCCTTAGTCACGTATTCAGCTGCATTATCTTGCTATTTCTAGCCTCACTAGCACGTGGCACGGGTAGCAATCCTGAGATTGCAACCCTGGAGGTCCTGTGCTGTCCTTCAATTTTGCACCTAACTCCCTGAACTCTCTTTGCAGGACCTCCTCCTCCTTCCTATCCACGTCATTGGTCCCGACATGGACCACGACATCTGGCTGCTCACCCTCCCTCTTGAGAATACTGAGAACTCGATCACAGGACAGTGTGAAGAGAGTGGGACAGTGGGATTAGTTTGCGATGAATGCAGGAATGTGGAGAGAGTCGGGCATCAGGGTGCCACGGTAGCATAGGGATTGGCATGACGCTCTTGTATCTCGGGGTGTCCCAGAGTCCGGAGTTCAATTCCAGCTCATTCTGTAAGGAGCGCCCGTACGAACTCCTGTGGAATACATGGCTTTCGTGCAGGCTGCCCGGTTTGTGTCGGGTAGGTTAATGGGTCATTGTAAATTCTCTGTGATTAGGGTGGGGTTAATCGGGTTTTTTGGGGGTTGCTGGGGCAGCACAGCTCGAATGGCTGGAAGAGTCTAATCCGTGATGCATTGGTACGTAGTAAGCAAACAAACAAACATGTTTGGAATAGTGTTGAAGCAGTCACCAGCTGAAGAAAGGGGACCGTCTCCCTCACACCGTCTGCACCGGCTGAACGAAGGGGACCGTCTCCCTCACACCGTCTGCACCGGCTGATCGAAGGGGACCGTCTCCCTCACACCGTCTGCACCGGCTGAATGAAGGGGACCGTCTCCCTCACACCGTCTGCACTGGCTGATCGAAGGGGACCGTCTCCCTCACACCGTCTGCACTGGCTGATCGAAGGGGACCGTCTCCCTCACACCGTCTGCACTGGCAGAAGGAAGGGACAGACGTTCCCTCACACCGTCTGCACCGGCTGAAGGAAGGGACAGACATTCCCTCACACCGTCTGCACCGGCTGAAGGAAGGGACAGACGTTCCCTCACACCGTCTGCACCGGCTGAAGGAAGGGACAGACATTTCCTCACACCGTCTGCACCGGCTGAAGGAAGGGACAGATGTTCCCTCACACCGTCTGCACCAGCAGAAGGAAGGGGACCGTCTCCCTCACACCGTCTGTACCGGCTGAAGGAAGGGACAGACATTTCCTCACACCGTCTGCACCGGCAGAAGGAAGGAACAGACTCCCTCACACCGTCTACACCGGCTGAATGAAGGGGACTGTCTCCCTCACACTGTCTGCACCAGCTGAACGAAGGGGACGGTCTCCCTCACACCGTCTGCACCGGCTGAAGGAAGGGGACCGTCTCCCTCACACCGTCTGCACTGGCAGAAGGAAGGGACAGACGTTCCCTCACACCGTCTGCACCGGCTGAAGGAAGGGACAGACGTTCCCTCACACCGTCTGCACCGGCTGAAGGAAGGGACAGACGTTCCCTCACACCGTCTGCACCGGCTGAAGGAAGGGACAGACATTCCCTCACACCGTCTGCACCAGCTGAAGGAAGGGACAGATGTTCCCTCACACCGTCTGCACCAGCAGAAGGAAGGGGACCGTCTCCCTCACACCGTCTGTACCGGCTGAAGGAAGGGACAGACGTTTCCTCACACCGTCTGCACCGGCAGAAGGAAGGAACGGACTCCCTCACACCGTCTACACCGGCTGAATGAAGGGGACTGTCTCCCTCACACTGTCTGCACCAGCTGAACGAAGGGATAGACGTTCCTCACACCGTCTGCACCAGCTGAAGGAAGGGACAGACATTCCCTCACACCGTCTGCATACGGTTAGCTGGGGAACTTCACTTGATCTCCCCCAGCCACATTTGATTTCGATTATCACATTAAACACCGTTCACCACCCATCAAAACCCCGCATTTGCCTGCCAAAGCTACAGAACGTTTGTGTTCCTAGTTTTTTTTTACACAGGGATTAAGGTCAGAAAGCATTAAAAGCTAAAGTTAAAAATTGAGAATAATGAGTGTTGAGGTTCAGAGTAGAATTTAAAATAACGTCCACTGACACAGGATTAACCCCGCCACCTTTACCCTGTTATAAATCACAACACAAAGGAATTGAATTGATTTCCTTGCTGACATCCCGTGCTTTATCAACAGGGCCTTTGTGTGGGTTTGAGTTCAGCTGGGAAACGTTCAGCAGTAAGGTGACTGATAACCCATTCCCGGATTGCTTGTATCTTTTCCATGGATCAATTCAGGAGGGAATTATTGTCCCCTCCTGGGCAGTACAGTAGCTTTGCGGTTAGTGCCAGAAAACACCGGTTGGGGTTCAATTCCTGTTCTCCTGTGGGTTTCCTGCCAGTGCTCCAGTTTCCTCCCACATTCCAAAGACGTAGGAGTTAGGGTTGGTGAGTTGTGGGCGTACTATATTGGCAGCAGGAGTGTGCCGACACTAGTGGGCTGCCCCTAGCACATTCTCGCTAATTTGATTTGATGCAAAGAGCGCATTTTACTGTGTACTTCAACGTTTCAATATACATTGACCCTCCTCCTCCCCCCCCCTTCTGCCTGGGGATATTCGATGGAAGCAATTTCAGTCAGGACCAGCATTTATATCTCATTCTTTATTGCCCTTTGGGGGATGTTATTGCCCCCAGTAGGAAGAGGATGTAGATGGGTGTGTAGACATAATGAGGTGGACATTATGTCCATGGACTAACTCCCGCCAGGGAAGTTGTGAGTGTCCCGTCACGCTCGTGACCTTGTAGATGGGGAGAGGTAACGTGGCGGATGTTGAGTGCATGGACTAACTCCACCCAGGGAAGTTGTGAGTGTCCGGTCACACTTGTGACCTTGTAGATGGGAGAGAGGTAATGTGGCGGATGTTAAGTGCATGGACTAACTCCACCCAGGGAGTTGGAAATTGTCCCATCACTATCCTGAACTGTGCCTTGTAGATGGGGGAGAGGTAATGTGGCGGATGTTGAGTGCATGGACTAACTCCACCCAGGGAAGTTGTGAGTGTTCCGTCATACTCGTGACCTTGTAGACCAGGGAGAGGTAATGTGGCGGATGTTGAGTGCATGGACTAACTCCACCCAGGGAAGTTGTGAGTGTTCCGTCATACTCGTGACCTTGTAGACCAGG